>NC_056737.1:665788526-665813526 GCF_019279795.1 Protopterus annectens
ATACATGCCCATACTTGAAATATTGCTGTTATACCCTGAGAAAGTTGCTGGTGTTACAGGGTTTCTTGTAACATATTTTTTCTGAGGGATATAAAGTCATAAAAAACAAATGGAAGTTACCATTTACATAATGCAATCACCAGAGTATGCTACTGATTTACCAAGGACAACACCTGTCTGGGGAACAGACCAAACATAACAGGATAACCTGCGGCCATTATGTGGATGGCCCTAGAGTTGAGAGCTATGCAGAGACAGACCTTTGTCAGACGGAAACCAGTGCAGAAGTAGCATGTGCCAACAAACCCTGTTAAACTAGCAGTATTCCAAACATATAAACAAAAGAAGCTGGAAGCAGCGCACACAAACCACACTTTAATGAAGAACGAAATAAATCCAAAACTTGATCACAAAGTCAGTAAACGCTTTTAAAATCCAATACATGCGTTTTCGTCAGCCTGTGGCTTAGACTTCATCAGACAAAACTAATTAAGTGATTAAGCATTATATATTATTCCAAACATATAACAACAATACTCACATTCTGTCCTGAAATCTTGAACCTCCTCCAACATTTAGTTGGCTTCTCTCCACAAGTCTTGTTGTAAGAGGTAGTAGCTCAAACAACTCTAGGATGTATTCCTCACAAGTAAGGGAAAGGGCCAATTCCCACATGGAGTACTTAATTATAGGAGTGTGTTGCCATGACATTGGCTACTGGAAGAACTACACAGCTATTCTGCATGCAATTAGCAAGTGGGGAACCACAATAGGTGCACAAGCCATCACCTGGTCATGAGCATCACCTACAAAAGCCATGATTCCACCTATTCACACCAGCTATATCCCTGTAGTGTACAGAGAGAGTGAGAGAGAAAGCAAAACATAAAACTGGAAATGAGAAGAAAGAAAAAAAGATAACAGGAACATGTAAACATGTAACTGAATGTAGTACTTGATCCATGATAATGGGAAATATAATTTGGAGGAATATATGTCCCAGCAAGACTTGCTGTAGTATTGTCCTGCTGAACAGCTGCTATGGCCATAGCATCTGGCACCCTGTGCACTGAGAGAGATCACAGACATACCTCTCAACTGTACAGATCTTCAAATAATGTCCCAATTTTCCCATCATAGTTTTTTGTGTGTTTCTCCTGAAATCTGTACTTTTCTGGCAAATAGCTGAGGATTGAAGTCATCAAGTAATGACAAACACTTGAGTTTAAGACTCCACATCCTTGAGAATATTCACGGCAATGCAAATTGTATGATTCTACAAACTTCCTATGTTTGTTACTGGAATATTTAAAGTCTGTCTCTATTTATCCCCCCATCATTTTAGGCTTTGTCCAGATGTGGTGCTCTGAGAGTTTGCAAGGTAGGATTACAGCTCAGGAGCCTGACTCACCCTGGGAAAGGACAGTTCCTATATAACAACTGCTGGGGTGTCTGTCAAACAGTTATGACTGTGCCACTGCTAGGCCAATTAATGGGATGTTGTCCATATCCTTCTTACCTGTGAATATGAGTATGACACTTGTTTGTCTTGTGAAGCTAAGATACCTATATAGGGCATGTGCATAGTAAAGTATTGTTGCAGACATGTGTGTTGAACTGCATGTGATATATTGAATTAATAACATTCAGCTGTACACTGTCTTGTTGAACAATAAGCATATTTGTGACTGATATCTGTAGTTACATACACATATACCTGTGTTATATCAGCCAAACCATTGGCAGGTCAGTGAGCAATGACATTGTAACATAATAGCTTACTTATGACTGTTGGACATCTTCCAGGTTATTAGAGTGATGCCAAAGCCTACTGTGCAATCAATGTACTAATGTATTGTGCAGCTATATTAATACTGCATCAGTACTGATGTCCCTTTTGTCACTCATTTATGTGTGCCATTGTCCAGATGTACTGCTATAACAGGTTGAGAAGTATGATTGAGCAGCAAGACTGTAAATACAGTGTGCTATACTAACATAGAACAGAAATGTATACCAGGTATCCCCTAAACACATGTATGTATACATATGTTCAGCTGGGGGGCATAAAACTAATCACATGAGATTCAAGCAGTCAGGTACATAGGTTGTGCATGTTGCACGTATGTAATATTAGTGTCAGTGCTTACAACAGACATAAGTGTGTACAGCTACTGGTTGTTGCATTGCCCTGGCACTGATATGGGTAGTAGAGTAGGCATGGTTATCTGGAATTAAACAGAGAAGTGTCCAACTGTGTTATAACCCTCTGTCCATGCCTACCACTATCAGCTATATCAACACCTATATACAGTGGATATCACAGGTGTACACACCCCTGTTGGAATACCAGGTTTGTGTGCTGTATGACAATCAGACCACAGAAGATCATTTCATAATGTTTCTCATCTTGAATGTGACCCCTAACCTATACAATTCCATTGAAATAGAATTAAAGGTGTTTCTAGGAAGGTGAGTAACTATTGCCAAGAGAAGATGTGCCATGATGTTAGAGTCCAAACCAAGAGGAATGAAAGATGTAACCATCTCAAGAGATGCATACACAACATATCAATTTAAGGGTGTGCACACTAATTCAACTGGCATATTGTACTTATTATTATTTCCATATGTTTTCACAGACCAGATTGTTATGTTTTCAATTGAATTGTACAGACTATAGGTTACATTACAGGTGGGAATTGTTTTGAAATTAGTTATTGTGGTGTCATGTTCCAATTGCATGAATAACAGGCATTGTAACAGGGGTGCATCCTTTATATCCACTGTAGCTATATGGACTCAGCAGTACCTGACCTGTATAACCAGCCTCCACCAAGGTAGAGTAATCCCCTTTGGTGGACAGCAGCAATACACAAACCACATAATAGGTTGCTACATTGGCTGTACAGAGACACATAGGTGCAGGCAACAACTTGGAAGCAAGTCCACCTATATCTGAGCAAGCATGTAAGTTCACAGATGACTTACTGTAAGGCTGACTATGACTACAAATCAGACATATTCACACCACCAAGGACAATTGCAACTGTGTCTCCACATATGTTGTAAGTCTCAGAGGAAACAACACAATTCACCTTGTACTGGGGGTAAAGAACACCTCATACACACATACCATGGATATAGGCAACCTGCGTCACACAGGTTAGATGGGAACATCGCCACCCTGTCCACCCCAGTTGTACAGGGGGTTATGCACATCAACCACACTCCTCCCCTCAGCAATGGTAAGCATGTACATATTGCCTACTGATGGCAACAACAGCATATCTCCATGGGGCATAACATTAGTGTCTGCCTCCTACATGAACTCAGGCATGTGCTCACAGTTCCATCACACACCACAGTCAAACACAGACCTGCCACCATCCACATGGAAAATGGCCACTGTCAACCCTCTACACAGAAATGAACAGAGAACAGAGCATTATGCAATCAAGTCTCCAACATTGGATGGAATAAGATAGATCATGGCCAGGAGTGTAACACAAGCTGCTATAGCCATGATATCTTGGAGGTTTTGGTGTAGTGTGGATTATTTGCAAGCAATATCCACTGTTGATGTGCAATTTGACAACCGTATGAGGTCCTGTGACTTTTTTCCTGTTTATGTCTTCCAGGTAACATGCAGAGGGCTCGCCTACCAGCATTCTCTGTTGGGGAAACTGACATCATCACCCAATGTGTGATTGGACATTATGCCCTGTTATTTGGATGGCATGCAGAAGATGTGCGGGAGAAGATCACCCTGTGCAACAGTGTGGTCCACAGGGTAAATGATGTCGGATTGCACAGCAGAACTTATAAGCATGTGCAGCATTAGGACACCGTCCTCATCCTCCATGCCCATCAATGGGCTGCTGCTGTAGCGAGGGACCAGATAGCCACAGGTGGGGGCCCAGCCATCCAGCCCCTACTGACACCCACCGAAGATTTCCTTGCCAAACTTGAGGCACCCACCTAACGCACAAGCCATGAAGCTGAGGGAAGCATTGTGGAGGTGGGTTGCACACACACACTGGATGAGGAGCATGCAGGTACGGTCCCAGTGGGGATTAGTACACTAATGTATCAGACATACATGTATCTGTATTGTATCTACATCCATGTGTCAGGTCCGATTGCAGTTGTGGATGGGGTTTTCTAAAGCACAGAGGTGCACATCTATGGTGAGGACAGGACATTGTGTATTATTGGGGTTAGTACTGTAGATGTGCAGACATGCTGCATCCATCCTGTACCAAGGCCACATGTGAGTTTGCTGACAATAACTCCCTCTCACATCTACCTTGGACCCTCTGGTCTGCATATGGGACAGCAGCCTGAAGCTGGTGAGTATGACATTGTTCTGTTGTTGCCTGGCAATACCCCAGGCATGTAAAGGGCATGCAATTTACCATGCACACAACCATCGCTAATAGCTATATTGCTTTATGTAATAGCTATATTGCTTTTTGTGCATGTTCACTTGTGTTGGGTTTAACTGCATTGCATCACAGTGGTCACCACTTGGGCCTATCTGACATGAATTCAACATTTCTGTAGCATACCTCACAACTTGTCAGTGCCAAGATGTCTGGACAGAGGCCAGAAAAATGGCCTGGACAAATATAAGGTAGGGACATTTGTGACACATTAGTGGTATACAGTGGATATAAATTGTGTACACACCCCTGTTAAGATCCAAGGTGTTCTTGTTAAATACTAATTAGGACCACAACATGTCAGTCCACACCTCTTCCAGCCTTTAATGTGACCCATAACAGGAAGTTTTCACTTGTACAACCAAGCACCTGGACTCATGTAATACACCTACAAGGCTGTCCACCTGTGATGGTGGCAGATGTCGTATCAGCATGATGTTTCAATTAGGTATGATACCTCATTCTGCCATATGTGTTAGTAAACTCATTAGGGCCTATTTGGCTACAATATCACATACATGGGCATTGTTAAGGCACACAGACCACTTCCGACCACGTATAGGTTACAAACATATGGCTATTCCAGACAGATCTGTACAGAGGACTGTACAATGGTTTCATCTGCTGCATGTGGGGCAGATGCTGTTACCACACTATATAAAGTAATGGCAGTGGGAGGTGGTCACCAGCCGTGTATGGTATACACAACAAAATGCTATAAGCCACACAAAATATGATCTTCACACACACACACACACACACACACACACACACACACACAGTTGCCAGCTTTGGGAGTAGACCTCCTGCTTATCTAGGTATTCTTACTATAGTGCAATAAAGTTATTAGATGCACCACAGAGCTTATACATTTCCACCTATTCCAAAGGTACTTCTAAGGTGGATAACATCAATAGGACAACTAGATTGGGGTGAGGGGAATTGTGAAGGCTAGTACACAAGTCAAAAATGGTATAAGCCAGACAGTATATGATACACACACACACACATACACACACGCACACACACGCACACACACGCACACACACGCACACACACACACACACACACACACACACTTGCCAGTATTGGGATAAGAACTCCGGCCTATCTAGTTATGTCTACTATAGTGTTACACAGTTACTGCATGCACTAAAGAGCTTACTGAACTTTCACATGGCCAAAGCTGCTGAAAACTGCACAGCTGTGGTAAAGTATTACATGTGGCAGACAGTCTGCCTTCTGTTCCACCCTTACATCATGCTAGTTCTTTCTGTCTTGCACTTCAACTAGCATTATGGCTTGGCACTTCTCCAGGTTATTGCATCAAGAAGTGTGGCACACCTGGGAGCCATCAGCAGTACTCGTTCATTACAGATGTAGCTCCAGTACTTACTAGTTATGTCCACACTCCTGGCATGTTTGAAGGGCAGTTTTCTGTGCTTTCTCTCATTAACCTGGTGCACTTGTTCATTCTTAGGCACTGTTGCAACTGCCTCATGTACATAGACAACCCTCCCCTCTAAACTCCAAACACTTAGACCTGTGAATGTTACCCATATATTACCCAATGTGGACATATGCACTCTCCAGCAAAGACTGGATTAGCAGGTCAAGAGGATAAGATCAACACCTGCACCACACCATGTGGAACATGTAGCTCACCATGACACCCACCTTGACAGCCATGACATACAGTGAAAAGCCACACACCCACCTTCCCAGAGGTTGTCAATGTACATTTACTCAAACAGCACAGACCAGAAAGACAGACACCCACTCAGACACTGTGACATGGCACATGCCAAGGGACACATATTTAACCTACATAGTGTGCTCCTCAAGCTAAGCTCCTAAGGCTAACCACCTTGCACAATACAGTGATCATGGGTAACTCAATACTGAGGCACACACATATCCCACTCACTAAGTTGAATATGGAGCAGGTAACAGTAAATATCTATCATATGCCAGCATCCAACACATGACACAGCCAGTCATAGCACTCCACAATAACTACGAGTATCACTCTGTATCCATGTGGGTGTGAATGACATAGGACACACCTCCCTGGACTACATGACAAGAAACATGGTTGAACTCTCTGATTATGTGGTCAAGGCAGGTGTGACAGTAGCCCTGAGCAGTGTACTGCCATCACCCAGAATGATGCTGTGGTACTATCAACAGATGATTGACTGCAACATTGGCTTACGTGTTTTGTGTCATTCACAGGGGATCTAGTACCTCTGGATGACATGATTGACAGAACTCAATGACTTGCCATGGATGTCCTACATCTGTCACTGCTGGGTTGCCAGGTACTAGCTACATGGCTTGCCACCCCTACGGTGCCTTATTAGGCAGTGTTCCTAATGTTATTACCACCATAACAGCTAGACATGTATGCAATCTGAGCGTCATGCTGCTCAACAGTAGACATCTTTAACTGTCAGCATGCAGTCACTCAAAGCACTCGTTGGAGTGGAGGGCACATGTCTGCTGTAATGGAGAGGTGGTTCACAGCAGCAGACAGCAGACCTGCAGTATCAGGCTATGACACATTCCACAGCTGTCAGCCCCCAAACATGGACCACACCACACTTCCACAGGTGGTGTTGTCTCCGTATTCATTATGGCTAGGAACACCTCCAGGCTAGTATCCCAGCATAATGCACTGGAGGTAATTCTGATACAACTGCATTGGGGTAATAGTGCAATCCAGACCATAGACTGCTATGGGTCCACATCTATGGCCCTAGACTGTTAATGTACATTCCTCAACACCCTGTCATCTATGATGATCCAACGCAACACTGACATAGTATGAAATTTCAAATACCCTTCCATCACCTGGGGAAAGTAGCCAAATGCCAGTACAGTGGCCCAACACTTCTGGGATTCATCATTTACAATGCCCTGGACCAGCTCATACTGACCCCTGGTACAAGATGCAACAACTTTGACCTGTGTTGACTGCTTAAATATGGGACTGTTGCTCATCCACAGATGTCAATCCCTGCATGGTGAGATCCACACAGGTTGTAATCAACATGGAACTCAATATGTCAGCCACACACACCCCCACAAAGGAAACCACCTTGCAAAACCTCTCAAAAGCTGACTCTGCAGCCATGAAAACAGGGGTGGATGATTACATTGCACCTTGCACAATACAGTGATCATGGGTAACTCAATACTGAGGCACACACATATCCCACTCACTAAGTTGAATATGGAGCAGGTAACAGCCAATTATCTATCACATACCAGCATCAAACGCATGACACAGCCAGTCATGGCACTACACAACAACTACGAGTATCACTCTGTATCCATGTGGGTGTGAATGACCTGGGACACACCTTCCTAGACTACATGACAAGAGACATGGCTGAACTCTCTGATTATGTGGTCCAGGCAGGTGTGACAGTAGCCTGAGCAATGTACCACCATCACCCAGAATGATGCTGTGGTACTATCAACAGAAGATTGACTGCAATATTGGCTTACGTGTTTTGTGTCATTCACAGGGGATCCAGTACCTGTCTGTTTGGGATGACATGATTGACATAACTTAATAACTTGCCAGAGATGTCCTACATCTGTCAGCGCTGGGTTTTCAGCTACTGGTTAAGTGTCTTGCCACCCCTATGATGCCTTATTAGCAGTGTTCCTAATATTATTACCACCATAACAGCTAGACATGTATGCAATCTGAGCGTCATGCTGCTCAACAGTAGACATCTAACTGTCAGCATGCAGTCACTCAAAGCACTTGTTGGAGTGGAGGACACATGTCTGCTGTAATGGAGAGGTGGTTCACAGCAGCAGACAGCAGACCTACAGTATCAGGCTATGACACATTCCATAGCTGTCAGCCCCCAAACATGGACCACACCATATCTCCACAGGTGATGTTGCCTCCATATTCATTATGGCTAGGAACACCTCCAGACTAAAATCCCAGTATAATTCATTGATGATAATTCCGATACAACTGCCTTGGGGTAATAGTGCAATCCAGACCATAGCCTGCTATGGATCAACATCTATGTCCCTAAACTGTCAATGCACATTCCTCAACACCCTGCCATCTATGACTGTCCAACGCAACACTGACAGAGTATGAGAATTCAAATACTCCTCCATCACCTGGGGAAAGTAGCCAAGCACCAGTACAGTGGCCCAATACTTCTGGGATTCATCATTTACAATGGCCTGGACCAGCTCATACTGACCCCGGTACATGATGCAACAACCTTGACCTGTGTTGACTACTTAAATATGGGACTGTTGCCCATCCACAGATGTCAATCCCTGCATGGTGAGATCCACACAGGCTGTAATCAACATGGAACTCAACATGTCAGCCACACACACACACACACACACACACACACACACACACACACACACACACAAAGGTAACCACCTTGCAAAACCTCTCCAAAGCTGACTTTGCAGCCATGAAAACAGGGGTGGATGACTACATTGCACCCATGGCAAAAGGAAATAGCTTCATGACTGTGGAATCATACACATAGGCACTGTACAAATAGGTACATGAATGCATGGTACTAGCCAGAGCCAACATAACCCAGACACTGTCCTCCAAACACTGGGAGACAATGTGATGGTCCCCTGCCATTACTAAATTATACATCAGAAGGAGGACACTGTTGCAGAGAAAGGTGGTGTCCCATGACAGTTGAACTCCCTTATTAGCCTCAAACACAAATTTGGATCCCTCATGGAATCCCCTATAGGCATCTATGATGGCAGACATGCAGCAGACACTGACGACAATCACAACAGCCTTTGATAGTTACATCAACAACCTCCACAGCATTAAAGACAAGTGCTGTGAGTTACTGTACAATGCTAATACCTATCCTGAAACAACAGATATTGGCCACAGTCTTGGGAACACATTTATTGCCAGGTTTACCCCTCTCTCCCCCCACAAGTGAAGTGCTGAGTGAATGTGTTTTCACATACTGTATCCCGTTTCTGTTCTAGGCATTTGTATGTCACCAGGATGTGGCCCTGCAGCAAGAACACGGGGTATGGCAGTTTGGTAACACATCTACCATGTCATAGGCAGGGTACAGCTGTATGTGCACAGAAATCCCCGATCTGTAACACAGTGATTGCATATGCCTCACAGATTATAGGGCTGAGGGTTGTACATAGGTATATGTTGATTTACAACATCTGTTGTAGACTGCAGAATGGTACATGTTGTGGTTTGGACACACCTCCGATTGCTAATAACCACAGCCACAGGGGGTATTCATCAACAAACTGAAATTACTATACACACACACACACACACACACACACACACACAACACACACACACATACACACACACACACACACACACACACACACACACACACACACACACACACACACACACACACACACACACACACACACACACACATACATTTGCCAGTAATGAGATCGATCCATAGGTTCATTGCTTCATAGGTGTGTACTAGGTGAATGGGCCTGAAGGCTCTACAGGGCTAGTTCAAGGGAATACCCTGGTATCAGGCCACATGAAAATAGTCCCCAGTGTGGCTCAGGAGTATAGTAACTGGAGTGGTCCCAGGGGTAGGTATTGTATTCCCCATCCACTCATACAGATTTCTGTTGTGGGTGGCCAGTGATGTGCACTGCTTCACATGTATGTGATTTATATTCCATAACATGGACAGTGTCTGGGTTGTGCACATGTCCCACATGCATGTTCTTTTAAGTGTGGAAGTGTGCTTGAGGTCTCGGGCATGTTGTGTGGAAAGATTGGTATCTTCAGAAGTAGCATTCCTGATCTTGTTTGCTGAAGCACGGCTGTGTAAGTGAGGTAGGGATTGCACCTACATAGACTGTATGATACGGGGATTCATTGGAGTTATTGGAGTCATGGTATTCCCTTTGTGGGATATGTTTGCAGACTCTACAGTTGTTGCAGGTGTCCAGTGGGGAACATGGCAAAAGAGCCACTGTACACATTGATTGGGCTACTGAGGGGATGGAACAGGGTGCCGTCTCCTTTTACTTGCTGGATAACACACACTCAGTCAGGAGATGTAACACATCAAAGTACTTTCTGATGTCAGTGGCACTGTTGTGGTCAACAGTTAGCTGACTGTCGACATGTGTTCCCCATTCTGTTATAATAAAGTCACTGTTCAGTGGACTACCACCAGTGTATTACTTCATGTGAGCCATGGTGTTCCTAAAGGGTCATGGCAGAACATCTCTTGGCATTGAGGTAATGTCCAGGGTTCTGACAATAGTCATAGATGTCAAGTGGCCTTTGGGCATGATGTCAACATCACATGGATTGGGAATGCTACCACCCACCTTACTGTTGCATGCAAACATTATCAACCAGGGTGCCTTTTTGTTCTCCTGCACCTCAGAAGGGTAGATCCCAAACATGAGAGGACATGGGTCCATACCCTGTGAGACACCAGTCATGTCTCTTGTCTGGTCATCGGTTTGACATGGAGTCCACTGCAATCACACCGTGGGTACTATTTGTGAGGCAATTTGCAGGAGAACTACTGAGATAGTGATTGCTGCCTAGCCAAGTGTGTTTGTGTATGATTCCTGGGTGGAGAATGGTCTCTGATTATTGGAAGGGGTGCCTATATCGTTATCTAATCCATACTGTCACATAGTCATTGTACATGGCACTACACATTTAGGGCTGCGGGTTGTCTACTCCTGCCTCTACGGTGTTAGACAACTGTTGGCCTTGTAATGTGAACATTGGGACATATAGATCCTCAATATAATAATTTAGCAAAACCCACCCCCAATGGATAGTGTTATTACACCACACACACACACACACACACACACACACACACACACACACACACACACACACACAGACACTCCAGTACTGAGTTTTGAACCCCTACCTAGCTATTGCTACGAGTGTTGCCATGGAGCTTATAGGATGGATGTTGTCCCAAGGTACTTCTAAGGTGAGGAACATCACCAGCCCTTGTAAATAATGGTACTGGGTGATATAAGTGGTGAGAGATTTCACAAAATAGTTTACCCTAGACACATATTTACATTTGCCAGGAGTGAAGTTCAAACCTCTATCTAACTATGTTTTCAGAACTTTATGTTACGCATTTACCACACGCACCACTGACCTTACATGGTTTAGAGTCACCAACAGGTACTTCTAAGGTGAATGATATCTGCAGGCCTGCTAAAGTCAGGCACTGAGAAGTGTACTGAATGTGAATGGGGCAAAAATCTTTACGGTACAGACACATATATGTTGATATATGTACACACACGCATAAACACTTACCAATAATGAGATTCAACCACCTTCCTATGTAGTTATTGCTGCTACATTGTTCCACATTTATCACACACACCACAGAGCTTAGAGGTCAAGCACTGTCCAAACATACCTCTAAGGTGAGTGACTTCAGCAGCAGTGCTAAAGGAGGGGTAAGGGAAGTGTAGTGAGTATGAATAGCCTCAAAATCAGATCTCTACAAAGACACACACACTCTTTTCCACAAACATACATATTTCCACAGATGCCAGGACCAGGATTTGAACTTCTACCTAACTAGTTTGCTACACTATAGTATTACTCAGTTATCCCAAGCATCACAGAGCTTATATTTTGAAGAACTGTCCAAAGGTATCTTTGAAGGTGAGTGAGATCAGCAGCAGTGCGAAAGGAGGGGTAAGGGAAGTGAAGTGAGTGTGAATGGCCTCAAAATAAGGACTCTACAAAGACACACACACTCTCTCACACAAACACACACATTTCCACAGGTGCCAGGATCAGGATTAGAACTCCTACCTAACTAGCTTGTTACATTATAGCATTACACATTTATCGCAATACCACAGAGTGTATATATTGGAGAGTTGTCCAAATGTATCTTTAAATGAGAGTGACATCAGCAGCAGTGCTAAAGGAGGAGTAAGAGAGGTGTAGTGAGTGTGAATGGCCTCAAAATCAGGTCTTTTCAAATACACATACACACTCTCATGCAAACACACATATTTCCACAGATGCCAGGACTGGGATATGAACTCCTACCTAGTACACTATAGCACTATGCAGTTATCGGAAGCACCACAGAGCTTATATGTTGGAGACTTGTCCAAAAGTATCTTAGAATGTGAGTGACATCAGCAGCAGTGCTAAAGAAGGGGTAAGGGAAGTGTAGTGAGTGTGAATAGCCAGAAAATCAGATCTCTTCAAAGATGCACACACACTCTCTCACACAAACACACACATTTTCCCAGTTGCCAGGACCATGTTTAGAACTCCTACCTAACTAGGTCGCTACACTATAGTACTACATACTTATCGCAAGCGCCATGGAATTTGCAGGGCTGAAAGCTGCCCAAAGGGTTATTTCAGAGTGACTGACATCATTGGGAGTGCTAAAGTAGGGCAATGGGAAGTGACATGATTGTGAATGGCCTCAACCACATTCATCTAGAAACACACACACACACACACATACACACACACACACACACACACACACACACACACACACACTCATACACGACTTTACATTTGACAGGACTGAGATTACAACTGCTACATGGATGCTTATTTGTACTGTAGTGTTACACAGTTATCACAAGCACCACTGAGACTATAGGGCTGAAGGCTAACCAAAGGAATTTCTACAGTGAATGACATCAGCACATCATGTGATATAGGCCAATGGGATGTGTACTGGGTGGGAAAGACATCTTAATGGGATTCTCTATGTCACTGTCTGTCTCTCTCTTCCCCACATCTCTGTGTGTGTATGCTTGACATATTATATTATATTATGTTGGCCTTAGATATGTGTGAGTATTCCTATCCAATGTGTGTGTATGTGAAGTATCAAAGGTGTACAATTTGGTATGTGTGCACAGACATTTGCAAATAACTGGTATCTGTAGTCTACTGTGTTGTCAGACATGGGCTTCATTTCTCTAAGCATAGGAGCATGCCCAGTATAACCTTCTATATTGAGTGTGTGCATCCATTCCAGGGAGGGTCGGACTCCAGTTCAGAGTTTTGTGTGCTACAGCTACATCTAGCAACCTGTTTCTGCAGGATATCTGTAGATAGATTGCCAACACAATGGGCGTAACATATGGGGGATACTGTTACTATTGCTGTCTGTGCTGCTTGTGTAACATGGTTGGTTTTAGCCTAGATTTTCTGACATATTTACTGTTTTACACTGTGATGCATCATGTCATCAACTACTGACAGTTATCGTTCTTTGCTCACAGTTATTTACCAGGGAAATACAAAATAAATGAAGCGGAGACCAATTTTCTGAGGCATATAGGCTACACATTCTGGCACACTCCTGCCATAGTGGAGGGGTAGCTACAGACAATAGACCACTGGTTCTGTGTAAATGGTCCAGCACCTTGTTAGTATGCTGGCTGGGGATCCCCTTCTTGTGCTTTTCTCAACTTAATGGAATGTCCATATCCTGCTAGGGCCATACCTCTCAGCTGTACAGATACACCCATGTTATCCAGAGACAGGACTCATGTATCTGGTCAGTTTACCTGCACATTGTGGTTTACAAGCAGTTTTGTGGCTATTCATTCATGGGTTTGCAGTCAGGGGCTAGTATGGGTGGACATTGGAGTTTCAGACTTCACACACTCCATGACAATCTATGCTTCTACACCCCCCCCCCGTTATTCTCTCCTCATCATAACATTATGAAAGCAATATCTCAGAGGTATCTCTATAGTCGGGCCTTTATCCCAGTAGTATTTATGGCCCAGTCCACAGTCCTTGCAGTAGGATATGGGGAGGCATGCCACTGGCATTTGTCAACATGGCCTTGTATTTGTTTTCTGTTTACTGTGTTAGGTTGTTAGTTAGGACCCCCTGACATTCTGTACATTGGCACTATGGGTGAGGCATGGGCCATTGCTAGAGGACTGTATGCAATTTGAGAGTGCTGCTGGCCATCTGTAGCAGGCCAGTGCATTCTGTCAGTCATATGTTCCCAGGCTGCAAGCCAGTGGATTACCCTGGATTGACAGTGGTGAGTGGTTGAGGTGTGTCTGTCAATCCTTCCTGTTCATACTGATCCATGAGTCTGGGTGTGGCCAGGTTGCTGCTTACACCTAGGGGCACACCTGCATTGGACATCTATTTAGCATGAAGCATCATGTATGTATTCCCATGCAGAGATGGGTTCATGCTGTACTTATTCCCTACAGCAAGGATATGACATGTGATAAACTTGTGGCTGATGGTGGGGTGAGCTGGGTGCCTGTGTGATATGGAAGCTAGTTGCATCTGACTCACAAATATACCTGGGACATTCCCCTTATGCTGGCTTGTGTGTGGACATGGGCAGCCTGTCATCACTTTATAACTGTGCCTTTTGTGGTCTGCCAGTGACTGGCCAGACCACCATTACTCCAAAATAGAGAGACAATTAATGTGATGCTAACCTCTATGTATAATTCCAATTTGTGTGCTGTTGACAGTTATTTTATATGCACTCTGTGTAGGTTACTTCCACCTGTGTACTGTTTCTATGTATGGGCCCCTGTCATGGCATGTCTAGCTTTCCGATGGTGACAGATATTGACATCTGGACAGTGAGTATGTACAGCTGCTGACATGGGTTTAGCTGAAAAGCAGTGTGGTTGGCACTGCAGTTGTTGGAACATGGCCCTGTCGACCACTGTACTATACCTAGGCTACCATGACACAACCATCCAGGCCCACATGCTGACCACTTCCAGGCAATATTAAACACAGAACAAACTTACCACAGTAACCCCTGCATATTGTACACATGAAACAATGTAGATTGGGACAGCTCTGGCAATCTGTGTTCCAGTGATATTACTCCTCAAACTTACATGTTACTGCATTTATACAAGGGATTGTGTGGGTGGGGGGTGTACACCTGAAGACTTTAAACATTTGCAATGACTGTACTGGTATTTTGGTTACTCTGTTGGGTTCAATTTCATATTGTATTGTGACCTATCTTGCAGAAAGGAGGCATGTCAGTAGAGTACACATGTTAGATCTTAATGGCATAAATTTCAGTTTCAGACTTCTTACCCTTCAGAACTAAAATGCAACTGCCAGACCTGTTGTAGCATGTCTGTGTAGGTCTGGTGGGGGACTGTTCACCATTGCCATCATTTCAGGGACTTACCCTGGCCTTTCTTTATGGTCATCTACATCTGTCCTGCTGGGTGAGGCTGGTGGTGGGTATGTGACCCTCAGTGACATCCATGTGTGTGACCTATTGACACCCACAGTTATTTGGGCCATCACGTGTACTGTGGTGGGAGTTGTCACTTTGTGCAGTACTGCTTAGTATGTTGACACCAGTATTTGTTATGAATTTCCTGCTGTCCCATATAGCTGTCAGCTGTCTGTTGCTCTCCCATTCAGCCACCCAATTCCCTTGCATGCTTGCATCCATATCGTACATACAACTATGAGAACATACTACTCCATTTAGTAACTGGTAGGAAGGGTGACTTACCTTGTTGCTGGGCCAGTACTGAGAATGTTACTGGAGGGCTGACTATGTCAGATGCATGTAGTACACTCCCTATACAGGTAGTGTCATGTTTGGCATCCCTTTTACTGTATGCAATTTGGAGAGAGGTATCAGTCCCTGGGTCCCTACAGTGTCAGTGTGTGTGCTATGCATTGCCTCTTTGCCAAGCCATGGGGATACTGGGAATGCCTCCTTCTGCCTACAAGGGTAGGCTCAGGATGTTCCTCCTCCAAGTCACTCTGTGCCTGTGCTGGCCTTGGCAATGGTGGGGGGCTGTGTGGCCCTGCCCCATGCTGTTCCCGCTGCAGCTGTTTCCGCAGGATCATATTGTGTAGCATGGCATATACTATGAACATTTGTGTACATGTAGCTGGAGAGTACTGCAAGGCTCCACCAGATATGTCAAGGCAGAGGAACCATGACTTGAGCATCCCAAACACATGCTCTACAATGATCCTGGTTTGTGTGTGTGCCTCATTATGGTGTTCTTGTTCGGATGTGTGTGCATTTCTGATGGGTGTCATCAGTCATGGCTCCAGTGTATAGCCAGCATCCCCCACTAGATGGCCATATGGGATGCCCCCCCTGGCAAACGCCTGATACAACTGTGAGCAATGCTAGACGTGGTAATTGTGATAGCTTCCAGGGCTGCCAGCACACATGGGCATGATAATGCCCTGGGCATCACACATGATCTGGCAGTTGATGGAGGGAAAGCCCTTGCAGTTTATGTAGACCATACCCTGGTCACCAAGTGGTACTTTGATGTGGATGTGCATGTAGTCTATAGCACCAAGTACCTCAGGGTATTCTGCTATACAGTGGAAGAGATGCTTACTTCTGGTCAACACCTCACAGGTGGTGGGGAAATATGTGTGCTCATTGGCATGTGGTGTCATGGCATCCAGGAACTGGTGAAGTACCCTGGATGCTGATACCTGTGTGACCCCCCCCCCATGATATCCCCAGTTGGTCTTTGGAAGGTACCTGTGGCTAGTATTGTAAGCCTACGCATACCTTGGTATACATTGGGATGGGTTTTCCTCTATTAGTTCTGTGTGTGAGGCGTGGCCAGCACAGCTCAGTGATTTCCTGTAAAATGTCACTATCCACCCTATAGCGCTCCACTATCTCCAGCTCATGTAGGCCCTGGTAGGTTACCCTGGATCTATACACTCTTCTCCTCCTCACTGTGGGTCGGTTGTCAGCATTCTTCTCTTTACCACCCTCAGTCTCTAGCACATGTTGATGGAGTAAAGCAGCAGCAGCCTCTAACATTTTTAGTTAGTTTTGCCAGTTAAAAATCCTCTATCTGTGTACACTGGTGGTGTAGAGTTTGTGGGTGCTTGCATAGTTTATAATAGTGTGCTGAGCTGCTGCATGTGTAATTGGTTGATTCTGATACATTCCAAACTGGCAGCTATGCTGGTTCTCCTTGATTGCCTTCCTGCTGCTGTTTCCCCAAAAACCAGTCTGAAAGGTGTTTGCATAGTTTATAGTAATGTGCTGGGCTGCTGCATGTGCAATTGGTTGATTCTGATACATTCCACCTGTCAGCTATGCCAGTTCTCCTTGATTGCCTTCTTACTGCTGTTTCCCTTTCCCAGTTCCTCCCTATTTAAGCCCCGAGGTGTGCCGCACAAACCCAGTGCTCAAATGTAAACAGTGCTGCCATTTCCTCTTTTTTTTTTGATTAAATCCTGGTGCGTGGCATGCACACCCGTTTAGGCTATGTACACACTGCTTAGGCACATGTGACACACCCCATTCCTTAGCTGTGCTTAGCTAAGGGCAAACACGGGCCACAGAGCTCCTATGAGCTTACAGCAAGCATGACACACCCCCATATGAAGTCATTCAGCTCTTACACTTGCACTGTTTTATTGCTGCGCCTACATGGTTAGGTACAAGCTGGCACTTTGAAGTATGTGATTTAGTATAACTCCCCTCATTTGAATAGTCCAGTGTGTAGGTCATTAGTTACTGCACTAAGATGGACCCTTTCCCCTTGACAACCAGTGCTCCCTGGTATTGTTTACATTCTGCATGCCATTGACTATAATGGAAAAATGCAGAATTAACTTAAAATTGAGTTTTCACATTTTTTTTTTATTTTCGGCACGATCCTGTTTGCGCACCCTACTGCCCTATGCTTAAACGGCCAAGATCAGCCAAAAAAAAAAGTTTAATTTTCATAATAATTAATCACTTTTTAATGCCAATGGCCTTATATTTGGCCATTGACATGTCTAATGTACATAATACATGCTTTTTCATGAGCTGTCATGCCTCCGTTTTGTCAGTTCCAGAAATGTACTCAGTTATTTTCTGAATACATTTCTGCACTGACACTGTTATAGCACAGAGACCTGGAACTTGGTGAATCGTTAAATCACCTCATTTGCATGTTTTTCACCAGCAAGTGAGGGGATTTGCATATTTGCCAGTTTTCTGTGCTAGAACAGTGTAGGACCGCTCATGCAAGTGAAAATGGCACTATCCTGAATCTCTCGGCGGCCATTTTCTATGCTGAAGCTCCTACACTATTCCCACATGGAAAATAGGCTTCCTGAATCCCAGGGCAGAGTGCAACAATTCATTTCTCACATCCTCAAAATCTATATCATTTGGTATCATGGTATACAGAGACTGTATATCCATGGTTACTAAATAATCAGTGTCACATACTACTAACTTTTTCACAGCTTCTCTAAAAGCAAATGTATGTCTAATATATGATTCACTTTTAAAAAAATGTTGTTTAATACAACCAAAGCATTTCCTTTATCAGCCTTTGTAATTAAAATATTATCATCATTTTTTTAAACTTTTCAATGCCATATCTTCTTCATTATTTAAATTAAAGAACTTGTCTATAGGCCTGTTACACAATAATTCTCTTATCTGCTGCCTCTCTGTAACTGTTAAGAAGGCTTCTAATTCAGGTCTTAGTGGTGGAATATATGTGCTCTTAACAATGAACTTCAAATTTAACTTTCTAATATAGTGCCTTAAATTATTCAAAATATCACAAATGTCCACTCTTGCCACAGCTACGAAAGTCCAACCCTTCTTCTACACTTAAACTTCATTAATATCTAAAACTCTTCATTAAAATTAACTATTTTAAAGTCAACATCAGCATAAATAAGTTTTATTTCTGTATATTCTTTTTTTCTCCCTCTCTAGCTTAGATTGCTGTTGCCGTACTGTTTGCCCTTTTCTCGTTTTTCGATATCCAAAACAGCTGTCACCTGTACCCATGTGCATTCATCTATTCTTGGATCCTGATAAACTTTTACAGGCTTAAAAAAATGAGATTCTCTACTTTTATCTTTTCTTTTAGTGAAACCATTTTCAGTAGATTTACTGCAACCCAAAACTTCTGCTTCTCTCTGAGCTAAATGCTCCAAAGTCCTGACTTTTACATTTACTTTTTACTAATCAGAAGATAACTGATTGCCATCGATTGGTTCAGCATTACTGGCTGCTGCTGTCTCGACTGCCTCATTCTTAAGATATGCCACAACCCCTTCATAATCAGCCCTGTCTCTCAAATTTTTTGAACTTTCTTTTCTTCAAAATCTCATTCTCTTTGATCAATTTTCTTGTATAAGACAACATTTGATTTCAATGTTTTTGATTGTAGTCTCTTCTTTAAGCTTAAAATAACTGTCCTTAATAGAATCATTAAGCTCATGCACTTTCTGCTTATAACAGCCAATCAAAATACTCCATGCCAGTCTTTTGATAGAGCTCAATCCACCTATCAATGAGCTTTTTCAGCATATCATGTCCAATCGGCATCATGTTAATCTTCAGCCCTTTCAGTACTCTTCAAGCTGCAATACTACTTTCAAAAAATAAAATATCCCAGTGTAGGAGTTTTAACTTGAATAAGTCTTTCTCTAGAAGTGCAAATCACTCAAAAAGAATAATGCCTGCTACAGTAACATTTAAATTAACAGTATCTCCAAACAGATTTGAGGGGGCAGCCAAACAGTCTGATAAAATAACATTTCTTTGTGTTCTAAAAATGGGTACAGATGTCTCAGCAACTGCAGAATTAACAGTGGCCATATTCAATACACTTACATTGCCTCCATGATTAAGAACAATGGAGCTGTTTGGCGTATCATGCAGTGTGAACCCTGATGGCAGAATCATAAAACTCATCTCTGACTGGCTGCTCATCTTATATCCAATCTAATATACCAATGATAACCTGATAAAACAGAAAAGACATTGTATACAGAATAAAATCTGAAAAAAATATCAAAATAATGAACAGACACAAATTTAAATTTAAAATTTATCTGAGACCTGACAAACATCCAGTAGGTGCTGGATAGGAAGTATAAAGGAGAGTAGAGGATGCCTTTCTTGACATTAGATTTAATAGGTATGACATTGCAGTCATTTTTGTATAGGAATATTGTTGTTTTTGTTTAAATTGTTATTTTTATTAATAAAAATATGATAGCATGGAATGGATAGGAGTGCATAGTCATGATCCACTTTCACTTACTCAAACCCCACTCCATCCTTAAGGCACAGTCTTGATTGAGGCTATTGGGTGCCATTGAGTAAGGTTTCTGTACAGCCTTGCACATCTGATTTTTGTTACCAAATAAGAAGCACAATTGAGTGGTTAAATTTGCCATGTAAAAGTTCAGATACCATAAAAGGATGTTACATTTTATTTTAGATAATACAAAACACTACTACAACAGGACTGTAAGAGGCACTTTAGATAAAGCACCACTAGATCACAATCATCAACTTGACACTCATCTCAGTATTTTTATTTTTTGGAGTCATTCAGAAATAATTGGATATAGTGTGAACATGTATTTATTAACTGCAGTTGATAACCAAATAAGCCCACTGAGTCACTTCCCAGTTTACAAGGGAAATTTAAAGTGCCACACCATCAAGAATTATGTATACAGACATTCAAGTACAAAATAGTGTTATAAATATAGGTATAAAACTTGTACACAAAATAAGTATTTTTTATTCAACACAATATTCTGGGTCATGGCAAAATAAAAATGGATATTTTTTAGCTCTCCTATTTGCTCTAAATATAACTTAAAAGACCATCAATTACCCTAATGCTGGAGAAATCCAGCACAAACATCATGTTTGCTTTTATTCAGAAGTAAAATATTCAGCTGAAGCCAGAAATTAAAACTGAGCTTCATTATAACTAAAATCATTAAATGCTTGCATACATGATTATTATACTGTTTTATCCAACTATGAACAAAATAATTATGTGAAAATAATGTATTTCATTATGTGAAAATTATCCCTATAGGTTTGCATTTTCATTCAGAAAAGCACTCAGGTCTTTCACAAGCAGTAACATTAAATGGCGTATAAAACAGTTATCCAAATAAAGGCACTTCCACTGGGAAAAAAGTATCTGACTATGCATTAAAGCTTAATACGCTGTCATCATTGCCCAAAACAAAATCACAGTGTTAAATAAAGTCACTTCTGTTGATACAGCTGTATTTTACCAGAGTGCCTGCAGCCAGAGTACACCATTTATCATAGGCATTGCTTCAGCTTTTACTCTCTACCTAGACCATACAATTACAGATTAATCAACTATCTCTGAGGTTTATAGGTGGTGTACCGAAATTCCAGTATATCACTTTAAAGGGAGCTAAGCAAAGTGAGATATGGGTGTTGTGTGACTTGGCCAGTCCTTGAAATGTTTAGTAAATTGTAAGGACATCAAGATCTTGTTGTCTGAACACCTCTTATATATAGTCTCCTTGGACATCCTCAATAATTATTTTCAAGTTATACATTTAACACAACATCAGAAGGCATTAGATAATACAAAATAGTGTCAGAATAAACTTGTTCCTGGCAGATTATTCTTGGTTTGTCATAGAGATTATATTTTTGTTGCACTCTACAGTAGACTGAGTGATTACGTGCTCTCTCTCTCTCTGTCATGTGTATTTAACCAGAACATTATAAAGCTCTTTATAACTCAATAGAAAAACATATTAACAGTTTTTTTAGGTATTAAATGTTTAATTAATTATTTTTGTTATTTATATCAAAAATATGTTTCATAAAATTATTTTTCAGTTTTCAAGCCACTGTTCTATTAGAGTATTCTTCACACTATTTTCTTCAATTCTTGGCTCAAAGCTACTTCTCTGAAACTACCACCAGTTTATATCTGCATAGAAGCCTCCCTGAATATGTGGATACAATGTTTTGAGTTGTGACTCACTATGAGAGATTTCATGACAAATTAGAACACATTTAACCTGTAATATTCCTTCATATTGCAGAGGAAGAAGCAATTAAAGTATTTAACATGTTTAACTTTTAAAATGGTGAGGGAGGAAATATCTCTCTGCCTAGATGTAAACTTAAAGTACCTTATTAGCCACAGAAGAATATGGTAGATAGCAGTTATTTACTATTTATTAGAACTCAAGGGGTCCAAATATTAACAGACAGATATGTGACTCATCTTAAATACAGGGAGTAAAACTATGAATTTGGAGACTTAAGTTATTCTTTTATCAGAGATAAAATTGTATGTAAAATGAGAAATAATCAAGCCAGAGACAGACAGTTAAAAAAAGTAGAGCTGACTCTTCAAAAGTCAGAGATATATGCAGAGCAAAGATGCAGTCTAACATTTAGCTTAAAAGTATAACTGAAGAGCTAGCAGTTAACAAAATAAATTTCATGTGTAGAAAACAGAGCAGTATGACATTTAAATTAGCTAAAACTATTAAAAAATAAATCTGACAGTGCCAGTGACTGCATGTCACTCAATATGGTCCCCAACAACAAAAAAGTAGTCACAAACTATACCAAATACAAAGTTCTATAGACATGAGGGGATATTCTTCAAAGAAAGGGACTGTAGGCTTTGTGGGCTTCATAGACATTTTGCAAGAGTTTTCAAAAAGTAAAACAAACTCCTACAACTAGATGTAAATGGTGTAGTAAGCAAGGAGCAGAGCAAAGCTAAAAAGTATACTATAGAATATATCAAGTATATTAAACAGTGTTAATGCTAATGTGAGCTGGAGAAGTGATGAGTTCAAATGTAATTCAAGTTGGTAGCCATAACAAAGTTAATAACATTTAAGTTAGATACTGGACTAAACACAACACTATGTCTGAATCTATTTTCATAGCTCTGATTATTAATTACAAGCTGTCCTAATCTCTATGGTTATTTTGTAGTTTTCTGAACATAAATTGAAGCCTAAGATTCAAGTTTGTCTGAACTGTGTGTATAAATGTAAAAATGCAATTTATTATTTCATGATGTGTCACTGCAAGCTATTTGAAAATAACCCTTGGGGTATGTTTCTGAGTAGCCTGGAATGATAAAAATAATCCATGACTACTGATGTAGAATATTGCATATGTAATGGAAATCAGTACTAGCACCAACTGGACAAGTCAGAGCATTATATCTGATAATGATGAGAATACAGAGACAATACAGAATGTTCAGAGAGTGACCCAGTAGAAATGTTTGAGAAGTAGTTTGGTTTGTGTAGTACAGAAGCAGTCAGATAATACTTTTCATGCCACGATGAATATTTGTAATGCAGAAATTAATGATTTGATAAAAATAATAATAATAATAATAATAATAATAATAATAATGAGCCAATCAAAAACAACAAATAAGTGTAGGCAATTAGTACTTCAGTGCACGTATAAAAACTTAAGGCCCAAAAAACAATGGAGCTTTTGCAGTTAAGGTCACTTACATTACAGTGTACTAATGATATTTTGAAAAAAAATATTCTTTTATTTGAAGCCTTAAGTTGAGCACAAAGTGAATATCATATTATGATTTCTCCTGAGTTAGTACCTATAATGTATACCACTGAGAAGAGATTCTTTCATATTCAGAATAAGGATTGAACAAGAGCTGAAATTATGGAAGCCAGGTGTTGTCATATTAAACAACTTCAACCTTCTGAATGAATGAGTAGTATGTTAAATATATGAGTAGCGCTTCATGATTTAAATAAGTGGATCAAAAAGGAACACTATGCATTTTTGGCAGTAGAAAATGTAGAAGTAACAATGCTCAGTGTAGAGTATTTCTCTGTACCTGATGCAAACCAAGGATTATGACAACTTAAGTTAGATTAACCTAGTTTCAAGTTGTACACCTTTAATATGTCTTTAGGCAGATACAGATTCCTGGTGTTACTAAACAAAATCTCATTCCCTCCAACAAATTTTCAGCCAGTTGTTGCTAATGTTTGTCTTTCGGCTTTTTCCCGGTAAGGGGTCGCAACAGCAGAATTCCGGTCCGCTAATGTTTGGCAATAGATTTTTATGAAACGCCGAGGTGCCAGATCGATGCCCAACCTTCAACAAAGGCACACCCATTTATGCACGCATGTCTTTCGAACGCTACCCAACCATGGGGAGGACATGCAGACTCCTCACAGAAGGCACTCCCAAGCCAAGCTGAGAATCGAATGGGAGAACCTCTTGCTGTGAGGTAACAATGCTACTGCTGTACCACCATGGAATACCAGCCAGTTGTTGCTAATAAAAAAGAAAATATATGGTATGGTAAACATCTCTGATGATATTGTAGTCTGGGTAATTAAAATAGGACATGATCAATATGTGATTGATCTATCTGGCAGGCTAAGACAGAAAGAATTAAAGATGAATAGATGTAAATGTCAAATCTATGTAATGTCACTCAAGTGACCATATTCTGTCATTAGAAGAGCTTAAACAAGATCCTGTTAAAATGAAGGTAGCCATTACTATGCAGAAACATGTAACAACTCATATATAAAGCAATTCCTAGACATAGTATTTACCGAAGTTCATTCTAAAACTATCAGATGTGACAGTAACATTAAGAAAACATCTAGAGACTGATATTGAATGGGTGCGACAAGATGAACAGGAAAACAAATTTAATATGTTGATACT
>NC_056737.1:665818526-665891026 GCF_019279795.1 Protopterus annectens
CTCATGCACGTAATTGGTCTCCCTGTTTCTCTCCATATAAAGTGTATCTTCGGGTACATGTTAATTAACATCTGTGGATTTATGTAGTCAGACTGAATCACATATGCTGACTAAATTTGCATAGTGACATAGTGCCCCCCCTTATAGATTACAGTTATGGACAGCCAAAACCCAGGACTCTGAATACCACCATAAGTCTGAATGTAATCCATTAAAATGTGTTTACTACGGATCTTCACTTCAAGGTAAATTTAATAAAACCAAGATTGCAGTCAGACCATATTACTTTAATGTGATCAAAATAAAAATATAAATGTTACTTGCTATTATAGATTTATACTAACAGTGCTGTTATATGAAAAGTAAACATTCTACACAGAAAAAAGGTGTTTTTCTAATAACATCATTAATTAATGCTCCAAATGCAATGAGCTACACAGTCTGCTGTTATTATGCTATTTATACAGCAACATGCACTACACTTTAGTTTTAAAAAATTTTAAATTTATGATTGTATAACTAGTAGAGAATAGTTAAGGTGGGGATATTGTTACGTTTTTATATTTGTTGTCATCAGTTCCAAGATATGCAGTAAAAAATTCACAAGAGACACTTTCTGTCTTCTTATTTTTGATGTAGTCTCTCTTTATGTGCAGTATGTCTTACTGAACTGAAAATGGCCAATGTTGTAAAGGCGTTCTACTGGCACATTATATGAAAGCATAACAGGAGAAACCAAAATGTTCAGAATATGTAAAGTATACTAGTAAACAGTGTCCTGATTTTGCAGGGCTGCATCTCACAATACCAATTATATGAAAAAAATTGAAAAAAAAAGTGTTCCCATTTCCCACATAATTATTTTATGATGTTTGAACTGAAACTGAAAGGGTCTGTTTTATATTCCTTACATTCTTACCTCATTAAAACATAGTTAGAATATGAATTGTGCTGTTATATAGTCAAAGCTATTGTGATTGGTCATCAGGATGAAGTTTGAAGGACAAAACTCAATCGGAGTGAGTAAATAGCAACATAACCCACACTGTAGGCCTGCAGCAGTGCAACAATATATAATTATTACTAAGTCTCATACAAAAACATGAAAGCTGATTGGGTACACCAGTGAGCATAGCTGGAATACATTCACAGTCACCCATAGGAATTAGTTCATAAAATAATTTACTTGCTAATAGTAGTAAAAATAAAAATACAATAATTTTACTTACAAGAGAATGCCCCACCTTTAAATTTCCACAAGCAAAAGTTATGTAATTGCCTTTCATAGCTCTTCCATTGGTATGTGCCTAAACTGCCCATACAAGAAAATGTCATAAATAAAATAATGTATCTAATAAGGCAGGAAGAATGACAAGAGCCGCACTGAGTGGGTGCACTATGCATGCAAAAGTTCTACCATAGGCCTATGCACACACTGCATGTATGTTTCTACTACAAGATGACACTAGACAGATCTTCAAAACACATGCGCACGTGCAAACACACACACACACACACACACACACACACACACACACACACACACATATCATAATCACAAACACACATGCACGCGCACACACACACACACACACACACACACACACACACACACACACACACATGATCGCAAACACACATGATCACAAACACACATGCACATATGCACACATATACAAACACACATCAGTTCCTCAGTTGTTGCACTAGTCCCATCTCTTTCAGTTAACCTGTCAAGTTAACTGTGTGTGACTGAGTCAAAGGCCATACTAAATTCGAAGTACACTATGTTTACTGTACTCCCCTGGCAAGTCCACCTGGAGCATATTCTAGCCATGAACCCAGGTTGATTGCTGCCCTGGAGAATGTTGTCCTCTAAAAGTGCTACTAAACTTCCCTTTTAGACTTTGCCTGTCATTTTCACTGCCACTGTTGCTGAGGTACAAAATAACATGCTGCACTTGTAGAAACATTATTTTAATAAAACAAATCTTTCGGGAACACAAATCCCTTCATCAGTGTATAAAAAAACAATGTCAAAACTTCCAATTAAATACTAAAGCAAGCAAATCACATGGTATAAGCCCCCCAATAAGAATACAGACATAATTAAAAACAATCAACTCATCAAAAAGCAATTAATACAAAGTTAAAGTGCACTTAGTAGCAGCTTACTTAAGAGACATTTGCTTTAACCTCAAAACTGGTTTTAATGTAGCCATTGTGTTTAAACCAGGAAAAGAATCAGCATTCAAATGCAAGATCTATTCATACTCCCATCAGTTCTAACTTGTTGTTATGGTCACCTCCTCTTATATTCTTTACCAAAGTTTGCATCACTCTGAACTTATATATGTGCTCTGGACCATTATATAAAACATGCTTAGCAAGGGGATTAGTTAATACTTTCCATCTGATATCTGAATGATGCTCAATAATGGGGTCCCTTAACCTCCTAGATGACTTTCCTACATAGAAGGAGGGACAGGAAGAACAAGTCACTAGATACACTATGAAGGTTGTGTTGCATGTAGCAGAGGACTTGAACAAATAATTATTTTTAGTTACTGGGTGAATAAACTCACTCTCCTGACTTATAAACTTACAGCTAGAGCAATTTAGACATGGAACAGTTCCTTTCTTATTAAAATTTGCATGGGGAATAGTTACATTCATATCCTTGTAACAGAGACATTGTTTTAAATTCATACAATTCCTAAAAGCAAATTTGGGTCTGTTACTGATATACCCATCTATTTCTGGCATTGCTTGTAGTATAACCCAGTTCTTGGCAATGATATCCATTACAGCATGTGAAGCTCTACTATAGCTCATAATGTACCTAAGCTCTAAGTTTTGCTTACTACTGGCTATGCTGTTCCCATCTCTTGAATTCGAGAAGTAAGGTTTAGCGCTATTGTCTCTTTCACCTAAGACTTCTCGTTTTATCTTTTCCAAAAGATGCTCATCATAGCCCCTTATTTTAAAATCAGACAACATCTCATTCATTTGACAAAGGCATCTATCTATTTCAGTATTATTCCTACTAACTCTCAAAAGTTGACTTTTTACAATTCCCCTAAATATACACCCCGGGTGCATAGTGTTCTGATGTATGTACCTATTCGCCTGCACACCTTTTTTGTAGATTGTAGTATCAATCCTATTCCCATTCTTAATCAAGGAAACATCTAAGAACTATATATTGTCCTTAGCAAAGTTCATCTTAAATTTCAAAAAGTTTGTTATGGTGTCTATGTAAGACACAAACTTAAGCAATTCCTGTTTGTTGCCATCCCATATTAAAAAGACATCGTCCAAAAACCTCTTAAAGAATGTAATCTTGTTATAATGCCATAAATCATTATTAAAGATAAATTCAGATTCCCATCTACTCAGGGCTAGATTTGCATAGGTGTTGGCTACCTCTGAGGTCTGATGGAAAAGTTGCTTATCAAACAAGAAAACTTTAGTCTTAAGGATGATGTCTAGCAACTCGCAGATAGTTTCTATCTGTCTTTGGGTATGTCTCCCATGCCTAACCACACTCTCACTTACTGTCTCTATTCCATAGTCATGAGGGATGACAGTAAAAAGAGAACTGATAACTAAGGTAACAAAGATAAAGTCTGTACTTTGATTCAAAGAGTGCCAAACATAAAGTTTCTGCAAAAAGTCCCCAGTACCTCATATAAAACTTCTTACATCTCTCAATAATAGTTTCAGGGTACTTTTTACAAATACATGAGATGGGTTCTGTGACCCATCCCTTTCCAGAGACTATGGGCCTCATTGATGAATGTGTCAGGTTTTTATGCACTTTGGGGAGTCCATAAAGTACAGGAGTTAAGGGGCAAGATTTAGAAAAATAATTATATAATTATAGCGTAATATCACCCATCAATTGCAAGTAATAAACACAACTATTCACTCTAAAAGTCAAACATTTAAGAGTATCAAGATCAATTTTATAAAACACAATATTATCAGAAAGTAAATCATTCATCAACTCAAAATTATAATTTTTGCTTAAAATAACAACAGCAGCCCCCTTATCTGCTTGTTTAATCACAATGGTTGATTCATTCTGCAATAGCCGTAAAGAAGAATACTCTTCTTTGGTGAGATTATATTTTCTTGGCCACTCTCATTTTTCATACATATCCCTTATTTCTTTCTCACAAACATTATGAAATGCAAGCAAAACAGGTGGATATACTGGTATAAAAACACTAGGTTTCTTATGCAACGGTTTGGCAGTTTCAGTGTCTTTAAATAACTGTTTCAAAGACAAATTTCCTACAAAAAGTTTCAAATCAGTGAGAGCATTCTCTAAAGTGTCAGTAGCAGAAGGTATGAACTGTAAGCCTTTTTCAAACAATGATATTGCCACCGGGCTTAATTCAAAGCTAGAGAGATTTATCACTGACCGTTTACATTCCATTTGTTGGCAGTTCTGCTCCTTGTCAATGGAGAGGCTCAATAGCAGCTCTAACAACACTCCGAATACTATGGAAAATCCAAACCAGTTTTCAGTGAGTGCCTTGACTACAACAAGCAACGTAAGTGAAGTCGTAGCTGTGAGAGAGATGCATAGTGCTGAGAACACAGATATTGTCTCACAACAGACACGGGCATCTTTTTTTCGAGAGTGAGGGGAGCCAAGGAAACATGATGGTCTCATGCTCCATTGACAAGGAGCAGAACTGCCAACAACTGGAATATAAACGGTCAGTGATAAATCTCTCTAGCTTTGAATTAAGCCCGGTGGAGATATCATTGTTTGAAAAAGGCTTACAGTTCATACCTTCTGCTATTTACACAATGCCCTCACTGATTTGAAACTTTTTGTACGAAATTTGTCTTTGAAACTGTTATTTAAAGACACTGAAGCTGCCAAACCATTGTATAAGAAACCTAGTGTTTTTATACCAGTGTATCCACATGTTTTGCTTGCATTTCATAATGTTTGTGAGAAAGAAATAAGGGATATGTATAATATCAGATGCTATGTTGTCCCATCTCGCCTTTGTTCTTGCTGGTTGGCTGGTTGGGGTTGGAGCCAATCCTCAGCTCCAACTCAGACAATTTACTAAAGCTCGAGAGCTTTTACTGGCTCGAGGTTACCCCTTATCCCAAGATGCCTAGCAGGAGGTACCCATATCTTGTTTGCCACTTGCAGCATCAAGATTGTTACTACTGGCTCAGGCTAAGTACTTTATGTTTTTTTCTATTTATCGCTACTTTTTTCTAAAATTTAGTGGTTATATTGATTCGTTAGAGTGTGTATCATCCCATTAGTCCAACAGCCCCTTTCTCTGCTTGTTGTGGTGCTTTTGGCTGTCGTTTTTTCTCTTTAGGCCTTGTGTTCCCCTTAGAGCCCATTTAAGTTAGAGGGTTCTTCCCTTTCCTCACACTTTTCTGGGATTGCCATTTAAGTTAGAGGCTCTCCCATTGGAGGAGTCGCCATTTAAGTTAGAGGCTCTCCCCCTTCTTTCTTTTTTCCTTTAAAAAATATAAAAAAATAAAAAAAATATTTATAATAAGGTTCTTCCTTTTTTGTTGTCAGGCTGTCTGCTTTCACTTGTTGTGTGCTGTTAGTGATAGTTTTCTGTTTTCTCTGTGAGTTTCTTCCTGACTAGTGTTTACTATGTCTAAAGAGTCAAAACCCTCTGGGTTTAAAAAATGCAACTCATGTTGCCAAAAAATGTCCCTTACAGACGGGCACACGAGTTGTCTTTATTGTTTAGGGGCTGTTCACCTGCAGGACTCTTGCTCGATCTGTCATGCTTTCAGTTCCAGAGTCCTTCAGCAGAGGAAAAATAAGCTTATTTTACGTGGCCTCCTGATGAACCCTCAAGATTCCTCATCTCAGGGTCCTCAGCCAGTCAACGTGTCCGAGAAACACTCCAAACCATCGGTTCTGAGTTCAGAACAGACAAAAAATCACTGAGAAGCCTTTGACTCTGTCAGGTCCCTGCATTGGCTCTGACAAAGCTTAGTCTCCGGCTGGATCCATCTGTGTCCTCGGAGCCAGTCCGGACCCATAAGAGATCAAGGTCTCCTTCTTTGGAGCTGGAACACTCCGCTCCACAATCTCCTCTGCTACAACCTGGTGTGGGCAGTCACCAGTCCTCTTCACACTCCTCTTGGTCCTCCAGACTTTCGAATCTCGACATGGAGAGAATGGTCAACAGGCTCCTCAAGTCACAGGCACTTGCTAAATTACTTTTGAGCCCAGCCCATAAGGAATTGTCTCCTTTGGCCCTCACAGCTTTTCCATCGATTCCTCCTCCGACTCTCTTGAGCTCAGAGCCGGAGTGCATGGAGGTCGTGGTGGTGGAACTGTCGGCTCCGGTTTCTTCTCCCTTATCGGTTTCTATGACTGCTCTGATCTCCTCTATATCTCAGTCCATCAAGGGATCTGGGTGCCAAAGTTCTCTAGCCGGCTCCGAGGGGGGAAGTGGCATCGGACCCTTGTCCGATCCTGCTCTCCCTTTTGAAACTTCGGCGCAGGTGAGCTCAGCTCCTACATCGGCCTCGGAGCCATTGCTCCTGGTTCAAAGGAGATCTCTGGGCTCCTCAGAGCCGACGGCTCCTTCTACTCAGGACCATGGTGCCTTCAAGTTGATGAGGAGTGTGCTGTCTCCTGAGACTGCTCCACCCTCGGCTCCATTGGCTCCTTCTTCCTCAGTGCCTGTGCCTGCCTTTGTCCCTCCTCCTGCCAAGCATAGGGAACCGGTGCCCCAGGATGCCCCACTGGGTGACCCCAGTTCTTCTGAAACCTCACCCGAACATTCAGAGGAGGTCCCTCAAAAGAAGAAGTGTAAGAGGAAGCATCTAGACTCCCCTGAGTCTATCACTTCGGATACAGACTTGGATGAGTTAGAAGGGTCCCCACGGTCCCCCTCTGAGAATGTCTCATTTTCAGACATCTTGGAAATCCTTAGACAGAGGGGTGGCTGGAAGTCCCTAGCCCCTTCTGAGGATAAGTCTGTCTACCTGGATGCATTTGGTTCCCGGCCCTCCACCTCTTGGGTGTCTCTGCTTTTCGACCCACTTTTGTCTGTAGTGAGTCAAAAGGTATGGAGTGCTCCAGAGACCATGGAACCAGTTCCGAGGAGACCAAACAAATTTATTACAGCTCCAGAAGATAAGTCTTTCCTATCCAAAGGGGTCCCTGTAGATGCCATGGTGGTGGCAGCAACCACCAAGAAGGAAATTGCAGAAACTTCTTCATCTGTTCATTCACCGAACAAAGAGTCTCATACAATGGACAGGTATGGGAACAGTATTTTGTCATCAGCGACCTTTACTCTCAGGTCACTGAATTACTTTCTCACTTCACATGACTTCAGAGAGATCTCCTGAAAGAGCTAGGAGATACCCCACAAGATCCTACAGCTGTGGGAGTTGCGAACAGGGCAGCTTTCCATCTTGCGACCTTGACCTCCATGTTTAACTCATCCATGAGGCTCATTTCTTATGCGGCAGATGGAGTGAGTAGGGCTGCAGGTACCGGAGTAGCTTTATGCAGACACTCCTAGATGCACCTTTGTCATTTTGTGAAACCTATTAAGTCTTCATTTACCAATACCCCCTTCGATGGCTCGTCTTTGTTCAGGCCTCTGAGGTGTGAACAGGATGGCAAGACTCTCTCTGCAAAAGTCTGTTTTTTCACTCCATCTAGACCCTATGCTAAAGGTCAGAAGAGTGGAAAAATGTAGTTCTGAAAATCCCAGAGATCTTCGCCTGACACACGTGGAGATTTTTCCCCCAGGGGCAGAGGAGGAAACAACAACAGAAGACACCACCCTTGAGGCAGAGGGGGTCCACAACAGCAGGATGACAGAGATACTTTCTCTGCTAGGCCCTTCCAGCACTCCTGAAGGGAGGCCCGGCTGTCCACCTCTGGAAGCAGTCGGGGGCAGACTATCACTGTACACAGCAGCCTGGCAATCTATCACAAGAGAAACTTGGGTACTGTCTATAATATCCGGGGGTTACAAAATTCCCTTTTCTCAGTTCCCCCCCCTTCAAAAAACAAATATTCTATCCCAGATGTTCCACCCAGTCTTCAGGATCATGCAATCTTAGAGGTTCAAAGATTACTAGAAAAAAAGAGCCATCCTGGAAGTCCCCGCAGACCAAATTGGATCCATAACTTACTCAAGGTTCTTTTTAGTTTCAAAGAAGACAGGGGGCTGGAACACAATCTTGGATCTCAGCAAGCTAAACCAATCGGTAAAAAAGGCAAAGTTCCGGATGGTGACATTGCAGTCCATTCTTCCCTTCTTGGGTCAGGACAATTGGATGTGCTCCATAGATCTCCAGGACACGTACTACCATATAAAAATGGTCAGGCAATCAAGGAGATTCCAACGCTTCTGTTAGTTAATCATACATTGCCTTTTCCTCTATGCTTCCTATCTTGATGTATAAGAGCTTAGTAAAGAAATTGTTTTTTACTATATATGTCTAGTGTGGGCTATTACAAACAAGATCTGGGTAGCTTCCGCTAGGCATCTTGGGGTAAGGGGTAGCCTCGAACCAGTAAAAGCTCTCGAGCTTTAGTAAATCAGCCGAGGATCGGCTCTGAACTCAACCAGCCAACCAGCAAGAAGGAAGAGGAGATGAAGGGCAACAAACATGGAACATTATGGTAGGTACATAACTTCTTTTTGTCTTTTTACTGTCATCCCTCATTACTATGGAATAGAGGCAGTACGTGAGAGTATGGTTAGGCATGGGAGACATTATACATACCCCAAGACAAATAGAAAATATCTGCGAGTTGCTAGACATCGTCCTTACGACTAATGTTTTCTTGTTTGATAAGCAACTTTTCCATCAGACCTCAGGAGTAGCCATGGGGACATCTGTAGCCAACATCTATGCAAATCTAGCCCTGATTAGAAGTGAATCTGAATTTATCCTTAATAATGATTTATGATATTATAACAAGATTACATTCTTTAAGAGATTTGAGGACGACGTCTTTTTAATATGGGATGACAACGATCAGGAATTACTTAAGTTTGTGTCTTACATAGACACCACGACAACATTTTTGAAATTTAAGATGAAATTCTCTAAGGACAATATACAGTTCTTAGATGTTTCCTTGATTAAGAATGGAAATAGGATTGATACTACAATCTACAAAAAAGATGTGCAGGCGAATCGGTACCTACATCGCAAGAGTATGCACCCGGGACATATATTTAGGGAAATTGTAAAAAGTCAACTTTTGAGAGTTAGTAGGAATAATACTGAAATAGATAGATGCCTTTGTCAAATGAATAAGATGTTGTCTGATTTTAAAATAAGGGGCTATGATGAGCATCTTTTGGAAAAGATAAAACGAGAAGTCTTAGGTGAAAGAGACAATAGCGCTAAACCTTACTTCTCGAATTCAAGAGATGGGAACAGCATAGCCAGTAGTAAGCAAAACTTAGAGCTTAGGTACATTATGAGCTATAGTAGAGCTTCACATGCTGTAATGGATATCATTGCCAAGAACTGGGTTATACTACAAGCAATGCCAGAAATAGATGGGTATATCAGTAACAGACCCAAATTTGCTTTTAGGAATTGTATGAATTTAAAACAATGTCTCTGTTACAAGGATATGAATTTAACTATTCCCCATGCAAATTTTAATAAGAAAGGAACTGTTCCATGTCTAAATTGCTCTAGCTGTAAGTTTATAAGTCAGGAGAGTGAGTTTATTCACCCAGTAACTAAAAATAAATATTTGTTCAAGTCCTCTGCTACATGCAACACAACCTTCATAGTGTATCTAGTGACTTGTTCTTCTTGTCCCTCCTTCTATGTAGGAAAGTCATCTAGGAGGTTAAGGGACCCCATTATTGAGCATCATTCAGATATCAGATGGAAAGTATTAACTAATCCCCTTGCTAAGCATGTTTTATATAATGGTCCAGAGCACACATATAAGTTCAGAGTGATGCAAACTTTGGTAAAGAATATAAGAGGAGGTGACCATAACAACAAGTTAGAACTGATGGAGTATGAATAGATCTTGCGTTTGAATGCTGATTCTTTTCCTGGTTTAAACACAATGGTTACATTAAAACCAGTTTTGAGGTTAAAGCAAATGTCTCTTAAGTAAGCTGCTACCAAGTGCACTTTAACTTTGTATTAATTACTTTTTGATGTGTTGATTGTTTTTAATGATGTCTGTATTCTTATTGGGGGGCTTATAACATGTGATCTTGCTTGTTTTAGTATTTAAATGGACGTTTTGACATTGTTTTTTATACATTGATGAATGGATTTGTGTTCCCAAAAGCTTTGTCTTATTGAAATAGTATTTCTACAAGTCCAGCGTGTTAATTTGTATCTGAACTGCTTGCTGTGCTTAGATTTATTGGTCATAGATCTTTTGTGCACGACTGTTGTTGAGGTAACAGGTCTGTACTTCACCGGATTTTTTTTTCTCCTGCCTGTCACCTTGTATAACAGTGACATACTTCCTTTCCAGCCATCTGCACTTGTACACTAGCCAGTGATCTATTGAAGGTCTCTTTCAGGAATCTGCCAACACCCAGGAGAGATTTCTAAAGACTATAGGATGTATCTCATGTGGTCCTTGCTCATCATCTTTCCAAAGGGGAACCACTTTCCTCATCACCTCCCCGCTTCCCTCTCTTCCCACTCTCAGTCATGGTGTCATTTTGATGTTCTTCATATCCTGCCCTGCCACACTTATTGTCTGACACCCTCGCTTTGCTTTCCTTTATAAAGACTGAAGCAAAGGATTTATTCAGTATCTCTGTTTTTTTTCTAGTCATTGGTGATCTCTCTCCCAACTTTGCTCAGTTTGGGCCCTTCTGTCAGTCCCTTCCTTCTTTGTACTTTATACCTAAAAAGGAGCCCTGCTACCCTTCTTAATCCATCTGCTAATATATTTTCAGTTTTTGAGTCTGCAGCCTCCGCAGCCTTTGTTGCCACTTTGCTAGTCTCCTTGTACTGTGCCCCATCCACATACCCAGTCACCTTGTACTGTGCCTCATCCACATACCCAGCCTCCTTGTACTGTGCTTCATCCACATACCGAGTCCCCTTGTACTGTGCCTCATCCACATACCCAGTCTCCTTGTACTGTGCCTCATCCACATACCGAGTCCCCTTGTACTGTGCCTCATCCACATACCCAGTCTCCTTGTACTGTGCCTCATCCACATGCCCAGTCTCCTTGTACTGTGCCTCATCCACATACCCAGTCACCTTGTAATGTGCCTCATTCACATACCCAGTCTCCTTGTACTGTGCCTCATCCACATACCCAGTCTCCTTGTACTGTGCCTCATCCACATACCCAGTCATCTTGTACTGTGTCTCATCCACATACCCAGTCACCTTGTACTGTGCCTCATCCACATACCCAGTCACCTTATACTGTGCCTCACACACATACCCAGTCTCCTTGTACTGTGCCTCATCCACACAACCAGTCACCTTGTACTGTGCCTCATCCACATACCCAGTCTCCTTGTACTGTGCCTCATCCACATACCCAGTCTCCTTGTGCTGTGCCTTATCCACATACCCAGTCACCTTGTACTGTGCCTCATCCACATACCCAGTCTCCTTGTACTGTGCCTCATCCACATACTCAGTCTCCTTGTACTGTGTCTCATCCACATACCCAATCTCCTTGTACTGTGCTTCTTCCACATACCCACCACTTAATTTCTTCATTATAGGCCTCATCTTTTCTCTAATTACTAGAGTCACATTTGCATGTACCCATATTGGCATACTGCCTCTTTGCTTTTCTGTCTCTTCCTCACACCCTTGTCCTTATCCCCGAGTACTCCATTCCTGACCCTTTCTCATAGCTTCCCCAGTTTTTTTCCCAGCCTTTTAACTCATCTTTGGCAAAATCTACCATCACATTATAACCCATCCTTTTAAAATACCCAACGTTGTCTTTGTTTTTTTATTCCTACTGTTCTCCCTCCTCTAAACCAGTAGTGTTGTAGGGTGAAGTGATAAGACAGTTGCCCTGGACACAATCTGCAGATGCTGATCTTTCTTTAATGCAGTGCAATAGAAGCTTCAAGTGCTGGTATTGCATGTCTGCTCAGAACTGAAGCCCTTAGAGCTCAGTGTGTGGCATAAACTGTTGCAGCTGTTTGTTACAGATACTGCTAACAGTCTTGAGCCTTTCTTCCTTACTCACTGCCATTAGCAGTCATTATATGCCATAATCCTCTCTTTCCTCTGTGTAGTGGTTGTTGTTACTGGTCAACCATCTCACAAGGCTACATCTAACCCCCTCTCCTGGTGTCTGTGTGCCAACTCCTGGTCTTGCTTATTGCAACTTGAGCTGTTTCTTCCCATATATCCCTTGTGCCTGCATACAACACAACATTTCTCCATCCCTCCCCTGTTGATAACTTTAGTCACTTCCTCCCATGTTCCAGTGAGCTTGAACTCTTGAGACCTGTTTTGCTGAAATCTGATATTTTCTTCCTTGTTTGCCTAGAGTCCTAATATCCTTTGTGTTTGAGTCTACAGTAATAAAATCATCTTGTCTGTCCCCAAACTGACTTTTATGTCCTCTGCCTCCTGCCACAGGCCACTACCACTTCAATAAGTAACCCTTCCACCTACACTTCCATCATCCTCAAGAGTGCTCACTATTTGCACTCATGACCTTTCTTCCTTCCCATGGTGCATAAAATCTCTTTCTAAATCCTTCAGTATTCTTTCTTCAAGGCCTCTCTACTGCATTACTTCAAAAACACACATACATCTCCCAATGATCCATCAGCTGCCCAAGCCAATAACCAAACCCTGGTCAGCTGAAATGTAGTCCAGTCTTTTTCCTTTTATGACACAGTGGAGTCAGGTCCAGCTTGGATTCGGTTAAGAACGGATGTATAATTATATATTTTCTGATACATACCAACACTCTCTGCTTTCTTCTTTTGCCGTCCTCTTCTCATTTCTGCCTCTACTTTCCTGGCTGGTTTGCCTTTTTCCCCTCCTTTCTCCTCATGGTATATGTTGTCATGTCCTGTCATCTGTTCATCTGTCATTAATGGACTTACAGACTTAAAGCTCCTCAATAACTCTCTTGAGCAAAACAACCTCAGCTTCTAGCATCAAACAACCTCAGCTTCTACCATAACAGGCCTTCTGCATCCACCATCACCCCCACCCCTCATCCTGCATGTCCCTAAACCACAGTGTTTTATTGTGTCTAAAGCACCAGGCATGTCTCATTCTCATTAAATATCCTCCAATCCTTTTTTCTTCTTCTCATTTTTTTGTTTTGCTTTACTACTCTTGTTTCTAACTATTTGAATATAGTCTATACTGACTGAATCTTACTGAATGACTCCATATCTACACTTGTTTCTATCTGCCTTGCAACTGCTTCTGGCTATCTTCCTTGTACTAAATTTTAATCTTTCTCCCTTATCTAGCATAAACCTTTGTCCAGGCCATGCCTAGCATTCCCCATCCTTAAAGGCAGAGCTTATACTCTGGATGCTATCAGTTAACAAGACCAGTGATTAAGGCTATAATGGATAAGAAAATTGGAATCTCAAGAATGTTTTTTTGCAAACCTGATAAAATTTTGGTTGCATGCAACTTTCATCTAGCGGTGCCTTTTAATGGGTGAGTAAAGCAGGCTGATCACAAGGGCCACTTTCAGCTGCAACCAAGGCATGCATAACAGCACAAAGAATCCTGAATAGGGTGGATGTTCAAATCCACCCTGCCCTGAAGCATTTGTAAGCAGACCTTTAATTAAGTATAATTGTATATGTTTGGCAGAAGAACGTATGAATGATGAACTGAGATAATTTGCAGTGTATGATGAAACACAACAGACCTATTCAGATCTCTCATTTTAATCATGTTTGTCTTCTGAATCAGGCCCTGTCACATCTTTAGTGCATGTCTTCAAAGTTTTTCAAGGTTTATGATTTAGTGACCCCCCTGGTACTAGACTCTATATAGTGGAATCAATTATTTTTTACTCTACCAACAAGAGGCTATCTTATATGTCCAGATTGTAATCCTCAATATTCAAGTAAAAAGCAAAGAAACAAAGTCAGGACTGCTTTGTTTGACATGTCACTATTCTAAAGGCTTTAACCATGCTATGCCTGCTTCGTTAAACATAGCAGTGAGTTACTAATGCAATATTTAATGATTATAACTATATCCAAAGGAAGGTGCCGGCTTGACAAATAACCAAAACAAAGCACCAGTTCTACAACGAAAAGGCTCAAAATGAAAGTCGAGGTTTAATAGGGCTTGTAAACACACCACAGCAATCCACAGTCCACAGAAAGAGTACGCAGTGTAAATCACATCAAACGTTTCGTCAAACCTTCTTCAGACAAATACAAAAATATTTAATGATCTTTATGAGCAGATTTAGAAAGACAGCCAGCAAGGATGAAACTCTTGTGAGATGTTTTCATAAGTCCTTTTGGCAAACAAGGGAATGACCTATGACGGTATGCTTTCTTGACCCCCTTGTGGTGACATAACTTGCTGTATTTGAATCTGATGACTTGTTATATGTGGCACTAGTCACCAATGTTTCAGAGCATGGCAAGGGATTAAAACAAATACTTTTTTAACCTAACAAACATCCTAAGTACAAAAAGAATACTAAACAGCTGCAAAAGTACATAAAAAATGCACCTTAAAAAAAATGTTAGATGAGAGTGATAACCATGAGTGAATGTTAGATATAAATGTTTGGCCAGTTCGTTACTAGAGGCACATTGCTAGGTTTTTTGATTGGAAAATGTTTATAATGTCTGGCAAACCAGGATAATGTGGAAAAGATAATAGGTAATAGAAGTAGCTTCTCCAATAATATCGCATGTATATCAGCAATGTGAGTACACTGAAAATAAAAGTAACACAATGTCAAAAGATCGATCCCAAAGGATTGAAACTCAATACATTGAAAAATATGGATTTCTGACATTTCATTGAAATGTTAGATCGAACATCTAATCATCAAACATAAATGCTTGAAACTACAAAACACAGGAGATAAAATACACCTATTTTGCAAGGGGAAAGTTCCCCACACCCTCCATATGGTGGGATGTGCTAAAGAGGCACCCTTCTAATTATACATACCGACTCCAAGATCATGCTGCAGTCGGAAAAGGGTAAATTTCCAAGACCCGGTTGTAACATGATCTTGCTCAAAAAAAAGCCAGTACAGATCAATCAGCTTATATATTAATTGAAAAAATAAACTGTTAATGAAATGAGAGTATGCATATATATATATATATATGTGTGTGTGTGTGTGTGTGTGTGTATATATATATATATATATATATATATATGTGTACACACACACACACACACACACACACACACACACACACACACACACACACACACACACACACACACACACACACACACACACACACACACACATGCACACACATAGAGAAACAGAAACAGTTTAGGGATGTTCTCCATATCAGGTGTGCAGGGGGCTGCTGATACAAGTTGCAAGCTTCATTATTTATATCTATCTATATATATATGTGTGTGTGTGTGTGTGTGTGTGTGTGTGTGTGTGTGTGTGTGTGTGTGTGTGTGTGTGTGTGTGTGTGTGCGCGCCTGTGTGTGTGTGTGTGTGAATACATGACACACAAAATGCACAAGCATCAAATAAAAATGATTTATTTCAAGAAACATGCTGACTGAAAAACAAAAACACCAACATGAAAAATGATAAAAAAGGCAAACCAAATGCCTTCTTTTTCCTATCATAGAAGAAAATTCTGCTACCACATTCAGAGCAAATTTGTCTGAATTATGTTACTTTTATGGGAAGGGTGTTTGTAAGGCAAGGTGTCAAGTTAGTGTTAAGGGCAGGATTAAGGTTAGGATTAGCATGCATCAGTAAGGTGGCAGGGTCTTCACTCCAACCATTTAGCCCCTAACTTAACCCTTACTCTAACCGTAACTCAAAAATATGTACACATATGTTGCTACCATCTACCCTTTACACGGCCCTCTCTCTAACACTAATCCATAAACATGTATACACACTCTTACTCACTAATGCTGAAACTTTCAGGGTATCCAAACATTTTGTCAATAGCAATAAAAAAATGACACTTACCTGCCAAAACCCATACTCCATTATTCGATATCTTTGTGATTCGACTAAGGCACCATTTGACAAAAACACTTTTCAACAACTTCTACACACCTGGCACATTCCATAAAACTTACATTCAACTAAAGTACATGTTCTTATACATATATATATATATATATATATATATATATATATATATATATATATATATGGATCTAGGACTATTGAACGAAAGTTCAATAGTCCGAATCCACAATAACCGAACGCACTTTAACGAAAGCACTTTCACCAAAAAAGCCTTTTGTTAAAGTCCGTTTGGAAAAAGAAAAAACAATAAATCTTCTTTTATGCAGGGGGGCAAGCCCTCCTGCACCCCCCATGTTGGGGCTGTGCCCCCCCATACACCCCCTACTTTTATATTCTCACTCTGAGATCACACTATAGTGGGGAAAGGGGAATTCTCCCTTAACCGCACCATAGTGCGACCACTACAACCAGCATAGATATATATCCTCAGCACTCAATCCACTGCTTAATAATCAATAATCAAACTTCTAAATAATGTTCAAAACATATTATTAACTCCACAAACAATTTTCACTGCTTGTCATGCAACTTCTTGGGAGTGTAATGAAAAACAGAGTTGCAACCATCCTGCTTTTATAACAAAATCACATGAAAGAACAATATGATGGATAATCGCATGATAAGCCTCAATCAACAAGCATTTGTCAGTGTTTAGTAAATTTATATCCAAATAGAACTACATGAAAAACAATCACATGATGAGACAAAGGAATTCAGAAACTAGGCATAGAGGAGAAGAATGTTATCTAGGAAGACAAACACAAAAATAAATAGGACTCAGGCAGACAAGACAAAAGAGAAGCCTATAAAAATGCTGCAGCTGTCACAGAGAAAAAACACTGAAAATTCTGAAATAACATGATGTGAGAGGGGTTGCATACAGAGATTATTCATCAAAAACAAAAACCTTTCAAGCACTTTCCTTTTTTCTTAATGAGTAAGAAGATAAGGATCCAACTTGCCTGAGAGGTAATTGAAGAGGAGCTAATTTGGACAGATGTATTTGAGAAGAATAAAAAAATGCAGCAAAATACATAAATAAATAAAATTTAAAAAAGAATATGGTAGTGCAAGCACAAATGACCTTATATACCTCCTTCGGTGATTTGAAAGGAAGAGTTTCAGGTACCATTATGATATCTGGCAATTGTACCGAACAGATAGCTCAAAGTAAGTGAGGTACTAGGAAACCGGATGAAGGTGAGGGCATTTCCATTGTATAAAGGTTGCTCAAAGGGGGCATTTCCTTATATAAAGGGTGGCCAAAGAGGAAGAGAGATCAGTTGGTGAGAATTGCCTCACTTGAGTTCTGAAAAAGCTAATGAAGAATTGTCTTAATGGAATGATTATTAAGTGCCTGAATTCTAATGTTTGCTGGATGCCAGTCAGCATTGTTTTTAAAAAATATGTTCCTGCTGGCCCAACCTGAGATAATTTTATGATTTGATTGTGGCAGTCATAGAGGGATAAAATCCAGTGAATGTAGATTTTCTACAGACTCTAACAAGGTCTTTGACTCTGTTCTGTAGAAAAAGGTTGACAAGCTTTCTGCATGGGTGGAGTACCTAAACTGGTTAAGTAGAATGAAAGCTGCTTAAGCTACAGCAAACTATGGGTAGTGGAAATCAAATCAATGTCATATGAAAGGCTGTAATTGGAGGTAGGGACCATAGTATTCAATACTGGGTTTATCTGTATTTCACATATTTGTGACATACCACAACAGCAGATATAGTAAACAAAGGCAGACTGTAGATATGGATATATAAGAAGGACTATAAGGGGACCTATGTGGCACGGCAGAGGGAATAAAGATGTGGTAAACTGAGTTGACTGCTGAAAATGGCAGGATCATGCATTTGGAAAACAAATACCAAAAGTGTAAATACCTCTCAACACAGGTATAAAGAAGGTAAGGAATATGATGTTGGAATCAACAGAGGAAGAAAATAATGTGCTTCTGCATGTACCATTGACAAAGTACTGTGCTCCGAGCAGCAGAAGAGCTGGATAAGAAATATACTGCTTGGGTAGACAGCACTTACCTTGAAATTAAAGATTTATAGGCTATTATTTCATGCCAAATACAGCCCTGATTATAACCTAGATGATCTGAGTTTCAGTAGCAGCTGAGGTGGCTGAAAAAACAGGCAACCAGGTGGGAATAAGTAGCTGATGCCAACCAAATGCATTGTGCTATCAAAATTGAAGGCTTGCTGACACATACTGATGAAGCACAGACCATGGATGTGGGCTTGTACTACCAAGCTGATAATGATAGCTCTCATTAGCATTGTGGTGGGAACATACCTATGCATGGGGAGGGCATTGTCAGCCCTCACAGTGATGTGCACACTACTACTAGGGTCTGGCTTAGCACCTAAAAGAAACATCCTAATTGCTGGCAAGCCACCTTCATGGCTGTCTGAATGATAGTCCCCTCCATCTAGCTGTTTGCATTATGTGGGGAACAAATGGGCTCAAGGCCAAAAGGAGGGGAGCTGATGGCCATTAAGCACAAAGTCAAAAAGTACATAGAAAACAAAATAACCATTCACTGAAGATACAGAAAGGACATCTCTCTGGGTTATTATGTATACTTCTTAAAACAATTTTATTGAACAAAGACTTAGTAAATCATGAAAATGGAAATGATGTGATGACAAAAAAATCACTGAATATATACACTGTGCATCACAGCAGGAAGCCAGCGGCCATTAAGGGATAATACAGCTTGTCAAGTTTTGTGTCGTTGATACTGGAAGATGTAAATAGTTTGCCATACTTAATGTTAATAATGTGGTGGTACATTGGATTGCAGCTTGTTGCAGGTGCATTCTAACAGGATTTCTAAAGTCAAACAATTCAGAGTGATGGGAAAAGGTTACTTGCTGTTTTTCTTAATCTCTGACATTATCTGAGGTTGTATATGATCATAGGTATTATATACAGAGATTGTAGGCTGAGGCAGAATCTCCCACAGTGGGGGAGAAGGGGAATGTTTGTAAGATCAAAGTCAAGAGAAAGTCAACATTTAGATGGTTTGTATTACTGTGTGATTTTTTAATATGTGTCAGTTTGCCAGGGAGGCATTTTTTGGTTTAGATATTTTATTAACAGTAATTTTAAAATCATCTTTGTGAGATAGGATCCTCTACTTTAGATCTAGGTCATTATTCAGATCCACAGAATGGGCGGCCACGGTGGTGCAGTGGTTAGCATTGTCAACTCACAGCAAGAGGTTCACCGGTTCGATCTGTGGCTGGGGTGCCTTCTGTGCAGAGTCTGCATGTTCTCCCTGTGGTTGCATGGGTTTCCTCCGGGTGCTCCAGTTTCTTCCAAAAGACATGCTGTAGGTGGATTGGATACTCTAAATTGGCCCTAGGCATGAGTGCACACATGTGTGTGCCTTCCATGGAAGGTTGGGCACTGGGTTGGCAACTCGACACTATAAAACTCCATTGCCAATCATGAGCAGACAGATGATCTGCTGTGGTGACCCCTAACTGAGAAAAGCTGGAAGAAGATTCAGATCTACAGAATCATGATAGGAAAGCTTTGGGAAATTAATTTAAAATGTAAAACAGGGCAAAGAGAAGAGGACATGAGTGATATATTATAGTCGTCTGTTTTTATATCTGAGAAGAAAAATACAGATGTCGAACTCATGGACCTGCTAACCCACAAGTGTTCAGGTAATGTGAGGAGACAGTCAAGGTAAAGTAGGAGACATAGAAGGTAGAGAGACAGGAATGTAAGAGTTAGAGTGATCGCTTAGTTTTTAGTTGTACATACATTCATTGTTTGCGTAGTTGTGCTACATTATTCAAGGCCATGGGGAACTAGAGTTATCCCAGCAAGGAATAGACATAATGCAAAGAACCAGTCTTGGATGGGATATCAGTCCACTGCAAATTGTGCCAGAAATGCGTACATGCATGCACATACACACACACACACACACACACACACACACACACACACACACACACACACACACACACACACATATATCTTATACCCTGTTGTCAGGTTTTTGGAACTCAGAAAGAGGAAAGGACTGATGCTGACTCTGGGAGGACACACAGAGTGACAGACGCCTTGTATAACATAGTCCAGCCAGGATCTGAATAAGAGAAAGGAACACTGTGTGATAGTAATGCTAACCACTGCACATCCCTGAAGCTTTTGCAAGCAGTAGCACTCTACATGCAAAGTCATATGTTCCTAAATTGTGAAGCGATTTAACAGCCTGGAGGAGAAGCCAACACAAGTCCAGTAGATGTGCGAGGCTATAAAGTTATGACTGGTGAATTAAGAGAGTAAATTCAAAAGGGAGTTACACATACATTATTTCAAAGTAAAGGTGGTAGACTTGTGGAATGCACTACCTGAGCAGGCCATCTCACACAGAAGTGCTGTTGAATTCACAAAGGATTCATATAGGTTTTTGTGCAAAAGTAAAGTAAAAAAGGGGGGAATTACTATGGGAAGGGAAAATATGGTAAGTATTTGCAACTTAATTAGCTAGGAAAAAGTAAAGTAAAAAAAAGATGGGGACGACTCAGGGAAGGGAAAAGATGGTAAGCACATGCAACTTAAGGAGCTAGGCAAAAGAAAAGGAAAGTAAAAAAGGGGGGAATTGTTGAAGGAAGGGAAAAGATGGTGAGCACATGCAACTTAAGGAGCTAGGCATGGATTGCACCAAGAAGAAATGTAAAGTACGAACAACTAACCAGAATATTTCTCTGTCACTGGATGTAGAGACTCAAGGCAGATGCGAAGTGTGCAGTTTATAGCAGGAAAGAACTATCTGCAGAGCCTGTGCAACTCCTCGCTTCCAAGGTTTAGAAGCAAGACAAAAACTTGTCACATTACTGTTAGCAGTTCCACGTTAGGTGGTAATAAATGACAATCAGTGGTAACATGGTGTTTATCTGATAATTAGATTTTTGCCATTACCTGCTGCAAAGGATGCATTTGATGAAGAGTGTTCTAATACTCCAGATTCTGATTTATTATGCAAATGTATGTGTTAAATGTGGCAACAGTTTAATCGGCATAAATAGATCTTCCATTAATGTGTGATGTGAATTTCTAAATTTCATTTAAGACTTAATTTGTATCCTAGGCAGCATGTGTTTCAACTGTATTTAGGTTCATAGGTTCATAGGTGTGTACTAGGCTAATGACCCTGGGGCTTTTACAAGCCTAGTCATAGGATTACCCTGGCATAGTGCCACCTGACCTTAGTTCCCAGTGCCTCTGTCGAGTAGAACTACTGGAGTTATCTGCAGGGTGAATTTTCTGTTTCCCATCCACTCATCAAGATTTCTCTTGAAGAGGGTCAGCGAGGTGCTCTGCTTGACAATTATGGGAAGTCTGTTCCATAGCATGGGCAGTCTCTTGGTTATGAACCTGTCCCTTCAGCATGTTCTGTTAATTGTGGTAATGAGGTTGAGGTCTCTGGAGCATGTGGTGCAGAGGGATTGGGATTTCTTTAGATGTAGCATTTCTAACAGAGCGGGGTTAGACGTGGCTTTGTAAGTCAAGCAGAGATCACCTCTAAGTAGGCTATATGAGAAAGAGAATAGTTGGAGTTTTTGACACTGTCCATATAACACAAGTGATTAAGGCCTAGGATCCTCTTTGTGAGGTACTTTTGCAGCCTCTCCAGTTGCTTCAGGTGTCTAGTGAGGTACATGCCAAATGGGGCATTGTACTCAATGATTGGCCTAATGAGGGAAGAGTAGAGGGAGACAATGACCTCTTTCTTCCTGGATGAAAAACCCTTAGTAATGAGATGTGCCACATAGAAGGACTTTCTGACCACAGTGGCAATGTGGTGGTCAAAAGAGAGGTAGCTGTCAACCCATGTTCCCAGATCTCTTATAATGGCTTCTGTGTTCAGTGGACTACCATCAATTTGGTAATTCATGGGAACCAGGTTTTTCCCAAAGGGGATGACAACACATTTTTTGGCATTGAGCTTAAGGCCATGGTTCTGACACCAGTCGTTGTTCTCAGTGAGGCCATTTTGTAGGATGTCAACATCACTTGGGGAGTTAATAATAGCTCCCAACTTGCAATTGTCTGTGAACTTTGTCAGCCAGAGTCCCTTCGTGTTGGCCTGGACTTCGGACAAGTAGATACCAAACAGGAGAGGACCCAGGACTAAACCCTGTAGCACTCCACTCGTGACTAGTCGACAATCTGACTTGGAGTCAGCTACTTTCACATTGCAGGTTCTATCTGTGAGCCAATTTTCAACCCACCTAGTGATACAGGGGTTGATGCCAAGCTTAGTGAGTTTTTCTATGATTCCTGAGTGGGAAATGGTATCAAAAACCTTGGCCAGATCAAGGTAGGCTGTATGAACCACCTTGCCTTCATTCACAGCTTTGGAGCCTCACTCAAAGAAGTCGAATAAGTTGAGCAGGCATGATCTACCCTTCACAAAACCAAACTGTGTGAGATCCAGAGTTTGGAGATTCCCTATACCTTTGTTTATTAGGTCCATGATGATGCATTCCATAGCTTTGCATATCAGACTCATCAGGCTAATGGGGCGATAGTTCCCAGGGTCTGTAGTCACTCCTCCTTTGTGGAGAGGGATGACTGTAGCAGTGCACCATTTGGTAGGGACAAAACCTGAGGTGAGGCTGTGATTGAACAGGGCACACAGGTGAGGTGCCAGTTCACTCTGTAGTTCATGTAGAGCACAACCAGGGATATTGTCAGGTCCCATAGAAGCTGTATTCTTGGCCTTGGCCAGTGCTGTTTTAACCTGTGCAGCAGTAATACTGGGTGCCTAGCAATCTATTGATATTGTGATTGGTCCTTTGGGGGGGAGGGGTAAAGTTGGCATTGAATCTGTCGGCCAATATACTGGAAATATCTGTTGGCTTGGTATAGGAGATACCATTGTGCTGTGGCTCAGAGAAAATCTGGGTATTGCCATGGAGGTTCTTTACGTAACTATAGAAGGCCTTGTGGTTGTCTTTACTATCTGCTGCAATTCTGTTTTCATAGCTAGCTTTAGAGGATTTGATGAGGGATCTCAACTTTTTGTTGAGGCTGATAAGGAAGTTTTTTCAGTCTTGGGACTTCACCTTATTCTGCATCAGTTTCCTCCTTCTGTTGTAGAGTTTGTTTATGGCAGAGGACCACCAGATTGACTTCCTTTTTTTGGAAGAGAGCATTTTGGTTCTATTGGGTATGGCGAGATCCATGCATTTGTGTATGTGTTCGTACAGTGCATTGGTGCATGATTCTACGTTCACACAACTATTCTCCATTTGCATGGTTGCCATGAAGTTAGCCACCTCTGTTTTTAGGAGCCCAAAGTTAGCTTTGGAGAAGTTTTTCATGGTGGTCACATTGGGGGGGGGGGGGGTGAGGGATGTGGATTTCCAAGGTAATTAGTTTGTGGTCTGATCTAACCAGGGAGGAGCTGACTATTGGTGTAGAGCAACAGTTGCCCATGTTAGTAATGACCAAGTCAGGGATGTTGCTACCTCTAATGGGTGTAAGAATGAGCTGGTCCAGGGCATTGGAATTAATGAACTCCAGGAAACGTTGGGCAAGTGTATTGGTACATGAGTAGTCTATCATGTTAATGGAGGGGTAGTTGAAGTCGCCTAGTAGGAGAGTGTTTGGTTGGACCCTAATATTCTCCACGGTGCTTAGGAATGTGGAGTGCGAGTCTTGGAACATGGTTGGGGACCTATAGCAGGCTATGACCTGAATCACTGTCTTACCCAGTGCTAGCTGCAATTGAAGTATCTCTCATGCATTATGTTGGGCTACCAGTCTGGAGGTGTGCGCATCCTTTATGAATATGGAAACACCACCACCTTTGGGGCTTCGGTCCAAGTTCTGGGGCCGAAAGGTGTGGAATGAGTTATAGCCTGGTAGTGCAGGGGTGCTTTCTGCTGCCTTGAACAAAGGTCTCTGTTACAGCACAAATGTCAATGTTTTCCATTTTAAGGAGTGCTTCGAGCAAGTGCATTTTGAGATTTAGACTTCTAGCATTGAGCAACATGACCCTTACATCGCATTTGTTTGTAGCTGTTACGGTGGTAATTTGGTCTTTGGAACACTACCTAAAAAAGGCACTATAGGGGTTGCAAGAGCCTTGGCCAGTATCCGGAGGCCCAGGGGTGACAGATGCAGGTCATCTGTGGCAAAGCATCGAGGTGTGTATCATGTCATCCCAGGCAGACAGATACTGGATCTCCTTAGAATGACACCAGACACTTAGTCAATTGTTGAAATCAATCATTTTCTGCTTGTACTGTGGAATCACTCTGGGTGATGGTAGGATGCTGCTCAGGGCTATGGTCATACCTGCCTGGGCTACATAATCCAAGAGCTCCTCTATGTCTCTTTTCATGTAGTCCAGGGAAGTATGTCTCAGGTCATTCACACCCACATGTACAATGACAGAGTTATATTTGTACCTGTTGTTGAGGGACCTGAGAGCATGCATTATGTGGTGGATCCTGGCACCTGACAGGCAGCTGACTGTTACTTTCTCCTTATTCGACCTAGTGAGTGGGACATCAGTGTGCCTCACTATCGAGTCATCTATGACTAGTGTGTTGGGCATGGTGTTTTGCCTTAGGGGCTTTGGTTGAGTGGCACATTGTTTAGGAGAGTTATGTGTCTCGTGATTTGTGTTACGTTGTGGTGGTCGAGTGCATTTCTGCCTTGGAGGTCTCTGCTGCTTGGGTAGATTTTTATTGAGAGCCTCCATGACGGTAGGTGTGTGTTTTGTGTTTTTTTGTGAAGGCATTGCTGGTGTGTGTTCTGGAGGGCTATGTGTTCCATGCGATGGGGTGCAACTGTTGACCTTCTCCTCTTGATCAGCTATTCTGGTCTTGGCTGGAGACTGCGTGGCTTCCAGTTTGGATATATAAGTGCATCCCTTGAAAGTCTGAGTGTTGGAAGGTAAGAGGAGAGGGTTGTTGGTGTACATGAGGCAGTTGCTACATTGCCTCAGGAAGCCCAAGTTCACCAGGTTAATATGAGAAAGCACAGGGAGCTGACCTTTAGACATGCCTGGAGGGGTGGGCATTGATAATAAGTACTGGATCTGTTTCCTTGTAGAACGTTTAGGGCTGGTAGCACTTTTGTGTGCTACAATAATTGCTACAAGAAGTCTGGTAAAGTGCTATACTAATAAGCTAGTATAAGTGCAGAAGAGGAGCGAACTAGTAGATCTAAGGGAAAAATTGAAGAGCAGACTCTGGCACTGCTCAGAAGCTTACAAACCGTCCTGGATACAGCAAGTCTGTATCTGGACTAGACTAATTACAGGGAAGATGGGAAACAAGTGCAAATGTTGGCTTTTAAACTGGAAAGTTGAGAGAGATGGAAAAACTGTCCAAACGGCCAATAAACTACAATCCCTGGGCCAGGAGCCACTCCTTATGTGGTAGATAGGTTACCTAGTGCTTGCCACTCCTACTAATAAGTTTGCAGGCTTCCCTCCAACACAGACAGGCTTGGGGGGCTCAGGAGTTTACAAACAGTCCAGGATACAGCAAATCTGTATCTGAACTAGACTAGCTACAGGAAAGGGGGGAAGCAAGTGCAAATGTGGGCTTTTAAATCAGAAGCTGAGAGAGGAAGAAAAACTGCCCAAATGGCCAATAACTACAAGTTCTGGGCCAAAAACCACTCCTTATGTGGTAGATGGGTTACCTAGTGCTTACCACTCCCATTGATAAGCTAGCAGGCTTCCCTCCAACACAGACAGGCTTGGGGGGCTCAGGAGTTTACAAACAGTCCAGGATACAACAAATCTGTATCTGGACTACACTAGTTACAGGAAAGGGGGGAAACAAGCTTAGAATTTTTTTTTGTCAAAAGGAAAAGGAGAAAGCTGGAATAGAAGATAATTTAAGGTTAAGAATCTAAGTCATTTAGCCTTTTCAAATGTTCTCTCATTATTAGGTAGAATGAAATAATGACACTAGACTGGGAGAAGTGTCCCAGATCAAATATACAGTATGGGCGGTCAACTGCAAAACCACCAAGTATAAGAACAAGACAAAAGGGAGGGGAGGTGGGAAACTATTACAGCTACTAGCTGTAGCCACTAAATGAAAGTTTTAAACAAATAAAGGAGCAAGGAGACTCTAGAGAATATTTTTAACTGCAACAAATCAGTTATATGATATCTGACTAGAACACAGAAACATAAAAAAAATGAACAGAAAAGCACGGATAGAGGATTCACAAACAGAAAATACAACTCTCAGTATAAAAAAGCAGGTTACAGTTAAGTAATTCAGTAAACATGCAATTAAAGTAATGAAACAGTATCTAACAATGCAAAATACAGTTAAAACAGTATAAAGCAGTACATAAATGCAGTGAAACAGTAAAAAAAGCTTTATGATAGTGCAAAATGTAATAGATACTTATTCTGCTCTTGGAATCTTAAGGAATTTCTGCTTAGTCCCAGTAATGAATCAACATCCACAGCCTGGTAAATACAAGCACAGCCCTTTGCAGACACAGGGTTTTTATACCAGAAAGGATGGAAAAATCAATAAGCGCAAATTACTACTCAGTCCTATTAGCCCCTGCTGTTACCTAATCACTCGTGTTACAGAAAGTCAGGAAACCCTGTTACTCTCAATAATAATGAAGACAACATACTATCAGGAGAAAATGGCTGCCAGAAACACAAGAAACTCAACAAACAAAGCTACCATGCCTGGGCAACAGCAGGCCTCAATCAAGATTATGCTACTTGAGTAGAACACAGACACCTCACAATAAATGCACAGAAAGGACACTCACAAACAGAAAATACAAGTGTCAGTATGAAAAAGCAGTTTACAGTTTAGTAATTCAATAAAAATGCAATTATAGTATGCACACTATTATAGCTACTAGCTGTAGCTACTAAATGAAAGTTTTAAACAGATAAAGGAGCAAGGAGACTCTAGAGAATGCTTTTAACTGCAAACAAATCAGTTATATGATACCTGACTAGAACACAGAAATCTAAAAAAAAATGCACAGAAAAGCAATGGTCAGTGTTGAAAGTGGTAGCCAAAATGCACAGAAACTCAGATATAATCAAGTATGAAAAATCATTAATAAAAAAAACTTGTGCTGAAGAATTATTGCATTAAGGCACGCTTCTTTCTTAGTGATACTAAAATATTTATAGAAAAACAGCATGACCACAAGATACATTTTGTGATGTCAATATCTGATTTAAGCTGCAGCTTCAGAGTGCCATTAAGGTTTCTGATTTATGAATTTTTATTTCAAGTAACAGCAGAAATAAAATGAAGAACTCTGATCCTGTGTATTTCTACTCAGTTTCATCACACATACACAGCTTACCAGTATCAGGTCATCATACTGAAATGTATCAGATGAGAATATAATGTTAAAGTACAGTAATCTATCAAATGTATGCAGTGAATATTTCTGAGCTGTCATCATTTACAAGCAGTCATGCAGAACTTCACTGAATGATTTATATGTGGCCATTTGAAGAGGGACACTAGGACATGGCAGATGATGGACAAGTAGGGAGGAGGCACCAAAAATGTGTGGAAAAAAAGGGAATTTTGATAGACAGTCTCCTGCATTGCAAATGCCTGCCTGTAGACATCTCTCAGTCAGCTGATTCCTCTGTCTGTTCCGATACAATTAAGGCACAAACTAATAAGTGCTATTCCTTCTATGTGAGCAAATAACAAATAGCAAATATAATTTGTGCAAACTGAATGATTATATATGAACAATCCAGTGATTATATCCTACACAGAGACACATGTTTTCTTATGCATTTTTTAGAAAACAGAGAAAAATAATGCAGTTTTGAGTACACTGTAGCAACCGGATAACAAAAAATAATGTAACATGAGACAATTCCTGGTAGGGAATGTGAGATACCTGAGGTAAGGAGAAAACAATATTTCATTTCCAGAATGTAGCATGCATCTAGAACATACATTCACACACATATATTCACAATCCCCTTTTCAGTCAATACTTATTAGATAAAACATGATAAATTCCACTTTATAAACACTTGTCAATACCAAGGTAAGTCGACTTCCATGCCATACCATCTAAGGCTATAAACAGGGTATTTCTGTCAAAAAACTAACCACCCAGAAACTGATATAGTCAGTGATAATGTACATAAATCTTGAAATCATGACAAGTTTTATTTGATCAGTTGCCTTTTGCTATAGTGAAATTTCAGTACCTGGATATGTATATGTGTGGCTGCTGATTGACAAGTTGTGTTTATCAGTTGTTTTTTGATATAGTGAATTTTCAGTATAAATATATATTTATTGTGTATGACAAAACTGCTCTAATGTCAAATGTAAACCTCCAGCAAAATGAGTTTGATCATATACAATAACAAAAAAAGCAAAAACAATATTGAGAGAGGAAAACTATTTTCTCTCCCAAAATTAAAACTAACACCCCCATAACGTTAGCCTCAAATTAATCTGAATAGTGGCAGTGGTACAGGAAGGTTTAAATGATGTTAAGGTGTAGGGTTAGGGTTGGGGATGGGGCAGTGTTAGGGTCAGCACTTATTACTAAAGAGGGCATGGAGCCTCTGAATTAGAGTTGGTGTTAATGAGTTGTATTATTAATTGCCAAATGGCAAAAACCTGAGCATGAGAAATACTTAAAGCTAATCCCTGAAAGGCAGAAGGGCAAAACAGTAAAAGTCTAAGTGTTTTTTGCAGGGGGTAAGATCCCTTACCTTCTTACCATAGGGGAAAAAATAGCCTCCTTTCTTTCATCAAGTAATATATTTCCTGATGGCATCTGCTAAATCTATAACATAAACTAGAACTAATTCCTTCCCTCAGTTCCTTAAATTTGCAGTTATAAAGATTGCCCAGAGCACTTGCCTTATTTGTTTATGAAAATTTCAGAGCTACATCCACATGCTTAGCAGTTAGCAAACCTTCATCAGAACAACCAGCTTATCTATATTAAGACCAGTATCTAGTCCCAAGGGGCATTCTACCTGAGGTATTATAAAACTACTGCTCAAGTCCCCCAGAACATGTTATTTCTTAAAAAAAGACCATTTTTTTTCATTGAGTATCATTAACGTCATTTGTTTTTCCTTCCCTCAAAATTTTCAACAGGAATGACTGACCCTTTTTGTTTTCTGTACTACTTACCTCTGAATTCAGGTCCTCTTTTCTCTATTTTAATATTTATTCTTGGGTATTTATGCTTACAGCTATTAAGATATTTTAGTATTCCCACTTTTTTTCATTTTTCTTATAAAGCCCATTTTATTTTTTATGACTGGTCTCCTTTTCTTGTTAAAAGTGTTTTTCTAATCAGTCAAAACCATAAACATTTTGTTTACAGATTTACCTGCTATTCCTGTTTTCCAGTGGATGCAGTCTTCACCATTATGAATTTCAATATATATGATAGTAATGAACAAGGACTAGAAGAAACATGGCCAAACAATAATATTATTAAGGATGCTCTGTTTTGTAAAAGGCTGGTGACCCCTTTATTACATAAAAACTTAGCAAAAATACAAGTCATATATATTGTAAATAAAGACATTTTGTTGTTAACAACATACATTCTAACAGCGCTAATATAACTCAGTTTAGCTTAGCTATCTGCAAAGGTTGGGCAGGATTCACGAAGCCTCCGTGTAAGAGTTATAACTCATACACGGAGGCTGCAGTTAAACGGAGTGATGTCAGCATGCTTTGCATATTCATGAGAGCATGCTGAATCACACCTAAGGCTAACACGGTCCATGTAAGACAGTAGGGGGCGTGTCCGTAGGCTGAGCCCTGTAAGCAGACACGCACCCAGAAGAGGAAAAGTGCTCAAAGTAAACACTCACGACAGAGTCCACGGAAATGTGAATAAGCACAACACAACACAACACATGCCCCCAAAGACTATGAACAGAAAACATATAAATAAACATGTTATATATTTTTTTTAAATTGTAAAAAAGTTTAACCCTGAGTGCGCTCGTTTGTGCGGGCATGCCCGTAGCGCAGCTACAGTTAGCAGTCAGTGGGAAAGCATATAAGAACTAAATATGCAAAGTAAGCCAGGAAGCAATAGCATAGCAGTAGAGATGTTGGCTGAAGAGCAGGCATTCATGGTTCGAGCCCCCAGAGCACCAATTTTTATTTTTAGCAAAATAAGCACGAAACAAGTCCCTGACAAATATGTACACATAAAACCACATTTTATATAAAATGTAATGAAATAGCCCATTTATACTGAAGAAATGTGAGGTCACAAAAGAATAAAAATGCCAGATGTGCCCATAGCTGAGCTACAGTTTAACAGGGTGAGTGCATCCGCCCGTACGTGAGCAGTGGTTTAACTGGTGCAAAATGAGTGCCTGTAGCTGAGCAGTGGTTTAACACGCTGAATTTAAGTGCCCCTAGCTCAGCTGAGTGTAATATGCGTGCCGATAGCCAAATGAGGCTTAAACCAGCGTACCCCGTTTGCGCGGAGCTGCGCACCGCGCAAACAAGCTAACCGATGGGCAACATTGAGCTAGCCGTATCAAAACTGCCTTTACACAGACACACCCCTCAGCATTTCTAGACAGTCATGAAAAATAAAAAGCAGTGGCCAGGTTCGAACCCAGGATACTATACACCATAGTCAAGGTACCAAACCACTAAGCCATGACAGCAGTACCTAGAAATGCAATAATAGCTAATATATAGGAATGAATACAAACTGGAGCATGACAATGCAGGTTTACTGAAGTTGATACAATTCCAAAATGGCCAATCACAGATATGTGCAGGAAAAACGGACTACATAAGCCCCATAGGCGGGAATACACAGCATAAACGATTGTAGAACTGAACTGCAGGCAGAATGACAGGAGTAGGAGAGGGTAGTTGCTTTTGAGCACAGAGGTGGGGCATTGAGGAGTCCAGGTACATGGTCTGGCTCCTAGTCCACAATCATGAGGCCCAACTCATGCAGGGCCAGGTCCTCTGGGGAGCATACAGGGCTGAGGCATGGGACTGGTTGGCTCATGATCTCACCAGTGCCACAGGGATTCCAAGGACTGGTGAGAAGGTCCATCACCACCATGCGGACCTGAAGAGATGCAAGCAGGACCAACTGAACCTTTGGATCCAGGAGGCCCGGCAAATGCCCAATGCCCCCCCTACTGAGTAAGTTACATTTAATTATGTATGTAAGAAATTAAACTAGCTGATATTATGGAGATGTGTATTCCAATATTACTTCATTTATATTACAGCTGCAGGTGTCCGTTCTGCGAACCGCAGAGCCTATGGAGATAGGCTGGTGTGGTTGCACCACCAGGCAGGTCAGTAATCCACTACCAGTAACTGTAAAGAAATATAAAAGTATGACAGTCAGCAAAAGAGTGCAGTGTAGTCACTAAGGAATAAAATGTGCAAGTAACAGTGTGAAAGTGTCTGCAAGTATTGCTTGATTACAAAAGTGTGTTTCAGCCTGTAAGTTAAACTGAAAAATGAAAATGTCTGACATAAATTCGGAAATAAAAATGCCCCACCTGTAAGAAAATAGTACACAACCTGCAGCAGGCTGAAAAGTATAGCTGCAGAAGATGATGAAATCACATGTGTGAAATATATCCCTGTTGAAGTACTGAAGCATGACAGAAGTGAGACTGCTGGAAAGGATTGTAATAACTACAGGTAAAACATGTCAATAAAGCCTAGAAGTAAGTACCATCCTGAATAGTAAAATGAAAGCAAGTGAGAGAGTGTGAGAAAGTGTCATGAATCCAGCAATACAGTAGTAATAGCCCCTGAATAAAGTATACTGCAGTCAAGACAGAATGAAATGCATGTGAGAATCAAAACCAAACAGCGAAATCTGTTCAAAGTGTTGCTGCATCTGGAATGTGTATCCCAAAATCTGGATATGTTGCTCTCAGTCTGCAGTATGCAGATAGGATGATTGTCTGATATACCAAACATCCACACTTGTCTACAGCTATATAAAGCAAATGTAGCAGGATGATGTAGCTGAACAAAGCTAGATATGAATGTGTATGAAGAACAATAAAATGTATATTGATGTTGCAGTAACAGTCCGATCACCAAGTTGAAATAGTTATCATATAGGAAACTGTAGTTAAAACAGTAGTGTGTATATATCTGTAGCTATTAGAAATGTACAGCATATGTATTTGTATTTGAAGGTGTTAATATTATTTTCTTCACCCCACCCTGTAACCACATATAACCCATTCCACGTGAAAATGGTATGTGCAATCACAATTAACATCCCTGGACGTTTGTCCTGTTGGGTCATATATATTTGCATGTCCGTTGATGCATCTGCCCTGTTCATACATCCAAACCTGATGGCCTGTTGCCATCAATTAACCCTGCATGTTGTTGGACTGTGTATTGCTGTTCAAATTATGCATGTGTTATGCACGCTGTTCAATGGTGTGAATATCTAGGTGTTTGGTTAATGGGAATACTAATGCATGCTGTTACAACTAATTGTGAATGGTATTATATGTCACTAACCCAAACTGTCATGACATAATGCAAAACATAGGACGACAGGGAAGGCGGGTTCCAGCGGACCCACCTCTCCCACCTCAGCTGGCAAGTGCACCTGGCACTAGTTCCGAGTCTGGACCCTCCTCCGGTGGCCCTGTGCTACCTGCAGGTGGAAGTGCTGCAGGGGATGGGGCTCGCCCCCCCCCTCTGCAAGTGTGGCCAGAGGAGAACCACCACTCACCCTCCGTAGCATCCAGACTGTGGTGCGTAGGGAGATTCGGGACTCTGTTCTCGAGCCCCTACGCCAGCTTGAGGCACGGGTGGCACAACTAATGGGCATGCCTGTTGCCCGGCCTACACAGCCCCCAGCACAGCCCCATCCTGGGCAGTGAAGGAACAGTGGCAACTGCCTATGGGTGGGGATATCAGTTCCACTGTTGCCATCTGTGGGCTCATGGGCTCTGGATATCCAAACCTCCATCCCCATCAATTGTGTAACTCCCCCACACGTGTCATACACCGCCCCTGTATGCGTCTTGTTTGTCTTGTCTGTTTACCTACCCAACCTACCTCCCCAGCTGTACCGACTTCCTTCACCTGACATACCACTCTCACCTGAAAAAAAAAAAAAGGGCACTCTGTACCCACAAAAAAATTACGCCCCATACATAGCTGCCCATTCTGCACACATGTTTGCTGGACATGGAATCTATCAATTACAATTGGCTGTACAACAAGTATTATTGTTGTCCTGACACCTCTCTCAGGGGTGGAAGGTTTCAAATGTCACACCAAATTACATACATATGCACAGCTGTTGCTGATGAAGAAATGGACAGCTATGGGCCTTACCTGCATCCCTCCTGAAAATCCCAAGCTTGTTTCCCTACTGTCTTACCCTCTTTGTGACCCCTTTTTCACCACTTTCCTGTCTCCCCATTTTCATTTCTTTCAAAGAAAATAGCGCGGGTGTGCACCAGATTAAGCACTGTTAAGTGGTTGTAAGCGGGTGTGCGCATGTGTGCGCGGAGCTAACCGCCAGTGCGCATGTGTGAGCTCCACACAAACCAGCGCTAACCCGGTTACAACTGCTTAAAAGTGCCTTAGTCACTTTGATTGACAGGTCCTGTACTCAGTTCAAAAGCAAAATAAAATCCCACTGTCAGTCCCGAACCCAGGACCTTGGAAACACTAGTCTGTATGACCTACCAATAAGCCATGACTCTTATACAAGAACATTGTGCTAAAATAAATATAACATGTAATAGTAGGGATGAATGTAAAGGGAATATAGGATGTGTAGTACCCAAAGCATGTCATGTAGAATTACTGTCAAAACAACTGGATTCCCATAATAGTAGTGTGTGAACACAAACAGCCATGCTAGTTGGTAGCTTGTAGGTAATAATGTCAGTTAAAGTACATATATAAATGTATGTAAATGTACATATATATATATATATATATATATATATATATATATATATATATATATATATATAAATATATATCTATATATAGTTGTAGGAGTCATTGTGCATACACACTTGCTACAGGGAACATGAGAGAGGAATGGAGAAATGTGAATCTACAACACAGCCTGAATCATGAGAGAGATACTAACCTTTACACTCACAGAACACTGTCCACAGCATACCAGCATGGTCCCCGCCCTTATAATCTGAAAGGGCAACGCCTATCCCACATACCCTTTTATAGCACTGACCTGAAATCACAGTGAGAACTGCAATCAGTACACAACTGGCTGTATGCAATTAGCAAATGCTGGCTTACAATTGGTGCAGAGGCCATCACATGGACCTATGCAGATACCTACAAAAGCATCCAGTACTAACACTCCACACATGCAATACATTCATTGCACTGTCTGGAAGCAGACAGAGGGAGAGAGAAAAGTGAGAGAGAGAGAGAGAGAGAACAAAAAAAAATTATACACTGTGACTCTGTTACCCTAAGCTGTCAGCAGTGACAGTAGCAGCAGCAAGCAGAAGCAGTGGTAATGCAACCAGCTGCGACAAACACAGGTAATGCAAAGTAGCAGGTTAATAGTGTGCATACTGTGAACCCTCCAAATGTGTCATAGGTCTGTATCTATAGGTATGTCCATGTGATATGTTGTGTGCACGTAGTTCCACCAAAAGGGGATGACCATACATTACATGTCAATCAGTCTTAGGTCATGATCCTGGCAGCAGTTGTCTGTGCATTGCCCCCAGCAATGGCTGTAGTGACTGCTTTGAAAGGTCAGCCAGGTTCAAAAGGCAGGATCAGCCCATCACAAAGGCACACTGGCTGGGAACAAGTGTCTGCAGGTACCTGATATCACTGCCTATGCATCCCATACTGCATAATTCCATAGCTTAGCAGACCAGGCCGGTTATGCATATGATGTGGTAGTTCCCAGGGTTAGTCGAGGTGCCCCCTTAGTGGTGTGGGACCACTGTCGCTGTATGCCACTGCCCAGGTACATATCCTGTAGTACGGCCAATATAAATTATCAGTGTTATATGCGGTTGTATGTCCTCTCAGAGTGCAGGTAGCACACATCCAGGGATACCATGAGGTCACAGTGATGCTGTGTGTTCTGCTCTGCTGAGGGCGGCCCTCACCTGGACATGTGAGATGATAGGGAGGTTACATACAGCTGTGATAAATATTTCAACTGGTGGGGGAGAAGGAGGGGGGATACGTGCACCGAACCTGTCTGCAGGACTGTTGCCAATATCCGTGTGTTTGGTGAATGTTAAGTAGGTGTGTATTAACACAGAGCATATCTGAGGCATGTGGTCCATATGTGTAACATAACTGAAGAAGGCCTTGTGGTCATCCATAGTGTTTGTGGCCATTTCCCTCCCAGAGTAGGCCGTGGCCGTTGTTATGACGGACCGTAGCATAGTACCAGTGCTGACCACAGATGCCTTCCCTTAATGTGAATGTGCTCTGTCCTGCAGTAGCCTCCTGCTATTGTTATACAATCTGCCTCTGTCTGGGATCCACCGGACAGGATGCCTAACCTTTGTGCATAGGGTCTGGGTTAGAAATGTGTGTGCACGTTCCATGCAATCTGTGGCATTTCCGTGGTAAGCATTTGCAAAGGGGTCAGCAGTGTGGGTTGTGGCTTCCACTGGCCCAGTGTGCTGCATGGATACCATCTCAGTCCCAGCAAGTGAATAACTGTCTAATCACATACATATCAAAGTAGCCTACTGTGCTGGTGGTGGTGGTGGGATATGTATATCCAGGCTGAGTAACTTCTGTCCACATCACAGTAGTGGATGGCGTCCCACATACAGTACCTTGGGATGAACCCCCAGAGTGAGGTTGTGCATTGGACCTGTTAGTGTGTGCTGACCGATGGGGCATGCTACTATGTTGTGTGGAATGTGGCAGGTATTGTTGCACAGGTGTTGGCTGAGCACTGATATCTGGCCATGTACCTGTGTATCCACCATGACACACACACATGCAACATATGGGAGTAGTAGTATACCACTACACTTGAGTATCATGTATAGTATGTGTGCCATATATTGCTGACATAGTCTGCTGATATCCTGTTTGTGTTCTCTTCCAGGGAGATGGCGCGTCAGCGTAATCCCGCCTACTCTGTAGCGGAAGATGAGGAGATCCACCAGAGCCTGGTGCGGGAGTATGACATCCTGTTTTCCCGCACCAGTCAGAATCAGCAGGAGAGGGCTGCACTGTGGCAAGACCTTTTCCGTAGGGTAAATGATATTGGCACGCATAACAGGACATATGAGCAGGTACGACATCACTGCAGTGATTTAATCTGAAGTGTCCGTCAGCATGCATCAGATATCCACAGGTAACAGGTTGCCACAGGAGGTGGTGTGGCCACACATCCCCCCCACCAGACTAGAGGGGCTACTCCTAAGTGTTGTGGCTCCAGCTCCAGAACAGCAACAGCAGTACACCTGCATTATGATGGAGGCTGGTTCCACACAGCAGCACGACATGGAGCGTGCAGGTAATATGCCATATGTACACTTGACTGTTCTGTACACTGTATCATATGCAATATCAATGGCACAGTTGTGCCCACTGACATTAATCTCATCATTTCTGCAGGTCTCTCCAGGGTTACAGCAAGGCAGGCCATCCATGCTGGTGAGTGTGTTTAACATAACCTATAATAGTCCTGATAATGCTAGTAACAGTAGTGTAACTCAGTAGTGCTCTGTGTGTATACTGCGGGGTGTGCATGTGTGCATGTGTGCAGGTGTGCCTGTGCCCATGTGTGCATGTGTGCATGTGTGCATGTGTGCAGGTGTGCCTGTGTCCATGTGTGCATGTGTGCATGTGTGCATGTGTGCATGTGTGCCTGTGTCCACGTGTGCATGTGTGCATGTGTGCATGTGCACACATGACCACGTGTGCATGTGTGAATGTGTCCGTGTGTGCATGTGACCACATGTACATGTGTGCATGTGTGCATGTGTCCATGTGTGCATGTGTCCACGTGTGCATGTGTCCATGTGTGCATGTCTGCATGTGTGCATGTGTGCCTGTGAGCATGTGTGCATGTGTGCCTGTGTGCATGTGTCCATGTGTGCATGTCTGCATGTGTGCCTGTGTCCATGTGTGCATGTGTGCCTGTGTCCATGTGTGCATGTGTGCATGTGTCCATGTGTGCATGTGTGCATGTGTGCAGAAGTGCATCACTGGTAACAATGTCTGGAGACTGTAAACTGTGTTTCCTGTCTTCCTCCCACAGGTTCTGGTGCTGCTCTGGTGACCTGCAGCAGGGAACCTGAATCTTGTGCCACGGGTACTGGTAATGATGATATTTGTGTAATGGTACAGGAAGGTGTGTCAGGGTCCGCCATTGGTCAGCCAATTGACAGTACACAGCTGTCAACCCCATCATTGTGCACAGTCATCCTGCCAGTACATCCTTTGTCACCATTGTCCCTAGGTGATGGACAGGATACAGTGGGCATAGACCAGGGTAATGTGGTACCTGTGGCACATGCATCCCCACACAGCAGCCATGGGCAGGGTCCTCCGATGGTACCACAGACAGCTGCCCATGGGTTCTCATGGGAGCATCCATGGGCGTACTGCCTCTGGCCGACATGCCCAAAGAGGTCTGTCAACCTCAGCTATGTTTCGGACTGTCATGCAGGCACAGTCACGTATGGAAAGGTACATCAGACAGGGTCTGAGGGAGCTGAGAGCATGTCGCACAGCCATGACAGACAGTATGCGTGACATTGCGGATGCTATCCGTAATTTCACCGATGTCATAGACAGACGTTGTGGGGACATATTACAGCAGTTCCACAACCAAATGTCCATGAGCCAGGGCAATGGTGGGCGTTTGCGGCGTCGACGTGGCCGTATGCCGGCAACAGCAGCAGCTGGCAGTCGGCGCGGATGACAACAGGCTCGCGCACGCCCCCATAGTCCCAGCAGCAGCCCCAGCAATGCTGGGTCTGTGCTGTCATCGGAGTGCCCCAGGAGACCACGTGCATGTGGCTCTGGACAGTCCCAACAGGGACCTGTGTCCAGTCAACACACTCCCACTTCTGATGACAGTACCCAGTCTGGCTTAGTACTGGGTACGGTCTGTAGCACCCCTGCCAGGCACAGGTACCGTGTCCGTGCCCACAGAAACTGATTTGTATGACCTGCCAGGTGCAGTCTGTGGCTGTCCACAAACCCCTGTATATGGCAGCCATGAGGTGGAACTGTGTGCATGCATACACACATGCGAAATGTTAACACCTAGGGTGACCACATACACGCACACACTGCACCAACACTGCCCCACCCTGTACTGCTTCCCCTCACCAACACACATACACACACATGTCAATTGGTGGTATCAGTGGCTGACTCAGGCATACCTAATCCACACCCTGTGCATACGATGACACTGTGCCACCTCCTGCAATCTCCAACATCATTGCGGGAACAGGTAAACACGTTGCTGATGCACAGGGTGACTACATAGAAGTGTATTAGTAGTATCATGTTGGTAACAGTACAGTGTGCTGCTATGACTGTGTGTATATCCCAGCATGCCTGCTACAGTAACTGTATGAATGTCCTGAATTGTTATCTGCACCCATAGTACATACCAAAGTGTAACAGCTGCACATAATTGCATGCCGGTGGTAAGGTTGTCCACAGATAGCCACATACATGGGTAGCACAGGGGGGAAAGCTAACGCAAGTAGTGATATGCAATGGTGGACATGTACAGTAATGGTGTCAAGTTGCCCACAGCGACTATGCAATGTGGATGTTTGCGCATGTAGATATGTGTGCAGTACCAATGTAATCCAAATCACAAATAACTATGACATAATATCAGTTCTACCATGGGCATCTGCGCTGTGTATTCCTGGGTACATGTTGATAGTGCCTACATATTTGCATTGTTACATACTGTTATTGTTACCCCTTCTTTGTTGTACAATGCACTACTTCCAGCCCTGTTTACTGTAGCTTTGTTTGCATGCATGTTCACTTGGGGTTCCCTGGAACACTGCTTACACCTGCAATGCAGAGTTACAGTGCTTCTGTAGACTCCTAGTGACATCTGCATAGCGTACGATACGTATGTCAACTTTACACATGACAGAACGTCACTGTCTGTCCTGTACTCATGTACGTTGCCTGTGACACATTGCACATGTCTTACCTGGCATTTACCTACGTGCGCAGTCATATATGCCAGTGCTATGAAAGAGTAGAGGAACACCCACACATACACACCTTCAGTATGTTGTTCCCCATTGGCCCTATGTGTTGGTACTCACCATGGCAATCACACTACTAGGGTGGCATGTGCAAAGGTAACCTGTGAATCACCTCTATGGTCCAGTTGTGGTTTATGTGAGTCATGTGGCAATGTCACAGCTGCCACATGTATGCAGTCAGCCATCACCCTTGGCCAGGAACGTACAACACATGTGTGGGATGCCACCACACAGCCAATCTGGGGACTGGGCTCTCTGAACCCAGTAATGCCATACCCTGTCAGGTGGCATGTCATATATACTACATCCTGGACAAACTTCAACCCCAATCCCTGCTGCTACTATTGATAAAACCCCTGAAGATGTTTCTGATAGTTTTGACCAATTCTTTACTGAGACATTTCAAGCCCTAGCTAGCCATCTACCTCCTAGCTCCCCTGGTCCTGAAAGTAGCACCCCTAGAAACCTACTTGCGTTCAGCTGCCAACCAGTCGCCACTTCACTTCTCCGTACCTTGATTGAAACAGTAAAACCCACTACACTTTCTGCTGATCAACTCCCTGCCGAGTACCTATCAAAATCAGATGATGCTATTGCTTACCCCATCTCAAAACTAATCAAACGAACCATGGTAGAATCTAAATTTCCCACCATCTGGAAAATATTCTATGTAATCCCACTTCACAAAGGAGGCAGCTCTACTGAATTCTCCAATTATAGGCCAATAGCTATACTCTCTCCACTTACAAAGATTATGGAAACTTTATTCATAGACAATTCATGCACCACCTAATCCAAAATTGCCTTATGGCAGACACTCAGCATGGCTTCCATCCTCATTACAGCACTACGTCAAGCCTCCTAGCCTTTACTAACACCATAAACCATACTTGCAACACTAATTATATATCCTCAGCCCTCTTTTTGGATCTTTCCAAGGCATACAATATGGTTGATCACCAACTTGTAATCCACACCCTGCAAACATTCTGTCTAGATACTGGAGCCTTCCAATGGTTTCAATCCTACCTGCATGGTCGACAGCAGGCTGGCCTCTGGCAGAACAAACTCTCTAACCTTTTACCTAACACCCTCAGAGTACCACAAGGCTCTATACTAGGGCCCTTGCTGTTCTCCATCTTCATTAACGACCCTTATACTGTCATCCCAAAAGTCAGCTGTATCCAATATGCTGAAGACTCTACTCTGATCTGCTCAGCCACATCTCCAGTAGAGTTATGGTCAGCTACCCAGACCACCTTTAATACAATAGAAAACTGGCTTTCTGAACATCATCTGATCCTAAATCCCAAATAAACTAAACTGCTGTTATTTCACCAACACGTAGGTCTACCGCTTTCACCTTTACCATAACATCAACTGATGGCACAATAATCTCCCCTGACCCATCTACTAAACTATTAGGTGTCATCATAGACAATAATCTCAAATGTGACCTACATGTTAACCAAATTATCAAAGCCATCAATAAAAAACTAGGGTCACTTTACAGAATAAAAGCCTTCCTAACCCCTCCAGCTAAAGGTGTCATAGCTCGCTCACACCTTCTTTCAACCCTTCTGTATTCATCCCCTCTACTCGCGAATATGAACAAGACTGTCCTTAACAAACACTCAATGTGCTACAACCACATTGCCAGGTTTGCCACTGGGCTGCCTTTTAGGACACATCCTTGCATCAATCTAAATCAGCTTGGTTGGCTTGAAATACCCAGCCTAATACAGTATAACCAACTGATTATCGCCTATAAAATCCTCTATAATCCGGACAATACTCCTGCACTTCAAATATTATCACCCCCTATAACAATCCTAGACCGCTTCGATCCTCTAACAAACTACTAATGCAGACTAGCAAATTTAATAACACAGCCGGTGATTCTCTCTTTGCAAACTCTGTAAGTAGATCCTGGAACTCACTTCCAGCTGATATTACCTTACTTTCCACCTTAGGTCAATTTAACACTAGACTCAAACAACATTTGTCACTTAACTGGCTATGTCAATGTATCAAGCCTGGCTAACTCGAATGTGTAAAATCTGTTAACCAGTTTACTGTGTAATTTAATTTAATCCTGACTTGTGCTCAGGACTAACATTAACCCGTGGAACATGTTTAACTTGCTTACTTATGTAATCTCTGTAAATAATCTGTTTGTAATATGTAATGCTGGTATTATGTAATGCTGTATCTGCTTACCCTTGTAGCTTTTCTCCCCGGGCCTCACCTGGAAATGGACATGCATCCAGTCGGACTATCCCAGTCAACAAATGTAGGATAAATAAATAAATAAATAAAATATATTACAGTGACTACAATACAAGTCAGACATTGACACGCACTGACAGCATGCTGAACACACTGGGGCATACGTGGGGACTCAGAATAGCATCCTGCCTGAGCATCACACACCTCTGCAGCTGGCACATAGGCATATGTTCCGTCGGAACAGAGCACATGCCACACATGGCACACACATCCCCTGTGCCACACACTCACAGCCTGTAGGGCTACACAACACACCTGCTACAGACATGTCAGGTACCTGTATTGGGTGCTGCACTGGGGTCCCACTCAACAGGCTGTATCTGGTAAAGGTCACAGTGATATGCCTCAGGGACACTATCGTCCACCACAGAACACATGCATACAGGTCAGTAAGAGGCATGGACACATATGACTCACTCATTGACCATGCCAGTATGGTTGACCTGAGACATACCTCCCTAGACTACATGATAGGGAACATAGAATGGATCTCTCAGCATGTGGCACAGGCCAGTATGAGCCTGATCTTGATTGCCAACATACCCTCACCAGGTATGCTACCACTATATGTGGGAAGGGTGTTGTATGTCTACATTATGCTCAGTCTCCACTGTCATTCACAGGGTATCCACTGGCTGTCAACGTGTGCTTACATGCTAGGGAAGCCACAATGATGTGCAAGGGTCATCTTGCACGTGACACCCATGGCCCAATGTATAATGGCAAAGCTCCTTGGTACACACATACTGCCTTATGCTGCAGGACATGGTTTACATAGCCACCTCCATGGGTATCACACAGGTTAGGACACTAACAGTGCTGCTACACAACAACAGCAGTGTACACCGGAAGATGCATGCACCGGACACTGTCCTCAGCATGGTGAACTGCAATGTCTGTGCAGTACCAGATTCCTGATTCATGGCTCACAGGTGTTACCCATCACTGACAGGGTATGCCCCATACCATGCCTGTCGTCCCCTACACATGGAACACATATGGACAGGGGGGGTGGTATCCCAAGGTACCACAGATACACACACCTCCAGGTTGTTGGCACAGCACAAAGCATCAGGGCCTAATCATGTGAAGCTAACAGTGTGTCAGACTGCCATCTGGTTCATAGCCTGGCACACACAACCCTCCCATACACAGGAAGACCACCTATCCTCCATAACAACACTGGCAATATGACAGTCTCAAGAACTGTGTTTATATGGCTGGACTGCATCCAGCCAAACATTGTGCGTGAGCATTACTGTAGCTACAACACACTAGTTGAAGGGTTCACAGCATGTGGTCACTGAATTGCAGTGGAATGACATGTTACCACTACCACAACAGGTGGGAACATGCAGCACCTGTACATCGACTACATGTACACTATATGGCCCAGACCAGATGTGTATCCCCTGCTGTAGGTATTTTACCATATACACCCACACTGTATAGACACATACCGCGTGCGGACCCTGCACAGTAAGACACAGTCATATTGGTATACATTGCAAATACCATTTATCCACTCGAGGCATGTGTCAGACATGGTAACTACTGCAGGTCACAGGTATTTATGTGTATGTGTCACACACATACATCATGTGTGCAATGCCATTGCTGGTTTAGGCAATGGCATGCATTGTTATGTACAAAGACCCACACAAGGTCATACTGTGTGACACAAACACACGTGGCAGTTGTGGGTTACCAAAACATACCTATCTGTACTCTGACAATGGTAATAGACACAGTAGCAGAGCGCACTATTGGCATTACTAGCCAACTAGCCCTGTTTGGCTGTGCTGATAGTGTGGTGACATCCCCTGTGTTTACTGGGGGAATATGCAGCATCTGGTGTATTGTAGTATTTGCCAAAAGGATCTGTTCTCTCACACTTGCATTTACACACACCCTACTATCTCCACACACACACTTGCCATTTGCAGGATTCATTCCCCTACCTAACTAAGTCACAACGGGAGAGAGACGCATTAGCAAAGCGCACTATTCGGATTACTAGACAGTCCTTTTTCTCTGGCTGTACTTATAGGGTGCTGACAACATCAGTATTTTGAAAGGGTAATGTGCATCAGGTAGTGTGATCTCCTGATTGCCAAAACTAACATGTTTTTCATACGGAAATGCACACACACAAACTCCCCACATCCGAACACACACACACTTGCCACTTGCAGGTTTCAAGCCCCTGCCTAAATATGTTATGGCACTTGAGAGTGACACTGTAGTAGGTTGCACTATTCTGAGTACTGGCAGATGTCTTTTCATAAGCTGTATGTATAGGGTGCTGTCATCATCACTGTTTGGAAAGGGTAATGTGCATCATGTAGTGTGATCCCCTGATTTCAAAAAAGCACATGTTTTTCATACAGAATTGCACACACACAGAGTCCCCACATCCAAACACACACACATGCCATTTACAGATTTCAAACTCCTACCTAACTATATTATGACACTCGGGAGAGACGCATTAGCAGAGTGCGCTATTCGCATTACTGGGAGGCTTCCCTTCTCCTGCTGTACTTATAGGGTGCTGACATCATCAGTGTTTAGAAAGGGGAATGTGCATCCTGTAGTGTGTTCTCCCAGTTGCCAAAAGGCACATTTCCCTCACACAAAATTGCACACACACTAACCCCCCTCATCCAAACACACACACTTGCAGGATTCAAACCACAAACTAACTATGTTATGACACTCGAGATGGACGCATTAGCAGAGCGCTCTATTCGCATTACTGGGAGGCTTCCTTTCTCCTGCTGTACTTATAGGGTGCTGACATCATCTGTGTTTAGAAAGGGGAATGTGCATCCTGTAGTGTGTTCTCCCAGTTGCCAAAAGGGACATTTCCCTCACACAAAATTGCACACACACTAACCCCCCTCATCCAAACACACACACTTGCAGGATTCAAACCACTACCTAACTATGTTATGACACTCGAGATGGACGCATTAGCAGAGCGCTCTATTCGCATTACTGGGAGGCTTCCCTTCTCCTGCTATACTTATAGGGTGCTGACATCATCTGTGTTTAGAAAGGGGAATGTGCATCCTGTAGTGTGTTCTCCCAGTTGCCAAAAGGGACATTTCCCTCACACAAAATTGCACACACACTAACCTCCCTCATCCAAACACTTGCAGGATTCAAACCACTACCTAACTATGTTATGACACTCGAGAGGGACGCATTAGCAGAGTGTGCTATTTGCATTACTGGGAGGCTTCCCTTCTCCTGCTGTACTTATAGGGTGCTGACATCATCAGTGTTTAGAAAGGGGAATGTGCATCCTGTAGTGTATTCTCCTAGTTGGCAAAAGGGATACTTCTTTCAAACAGTCTTGAACACACACTAACCCCCTCCACACACACTGAGCATGTACAGGATTCAAACCCCTGCCTAACCATGTTATGACACTTGAGATAAACGCATTAGCGGAGCGCGTTATTTGAATTACTGGGAGGTTTTCCCTTCTCCTGCTTTACTTATAGGGTGCTGACATCATCAGTGTTTAGAAAGGGGAATGTGCATCCTGTAGTGTATTCTCCTAGTTGGCAAAAGGGGTACTTCTTTCAAACAGTCTTGAACACACACTAACCCCCTCTACACACACTGAGCATGTACAGGATTCAAACCCCTACCTAACTATGTTATGACACTCGAGACGGACGCATTAGCGGAGCGTGCTATTCGCATTACTGGGAGGGTTTCCTTCTCCTGCTATACTTATAGGGTGCTGACATCATCAGTGTTTAGAAAGGGGAATGTGCATCCTGTAGTGTGTTTTCCCAGTTGCCAAAAGGGACATTTCCCTCTCACACACACAAACCCCACTCACCCACTGAGCATTTGCAGGATTCGAACCCCTACCTAACTATATTATGACACTTGAGAGAGACACATTAGCAGAGGGCACTATCCGAATTACTGGGCATCTGTTCTGCACCTGTATTATTTCTAGGGTGCTGACATCTTTATTTCTACAGAGGTATGTACATGTAGTACTACCTGTCAGGTGGGGGATAGCATATATATGCATTTGCAGCCACCTACGTCAGGGTCAGATATGCACATCGCACTGGCAGGTTATGTTCTATACCATGCTTTGGGACCACAGGACCTGTAACACACAACACAACCAGTCCAGAACACCACACCCACATCCAGGACACACACTTAGCTTCCCTGGGAACAGTGCCAGGATATACAGGTGTTCACATACACCATTCCAGTTGTTAACATCAGGTACAGGCATATTGTGTGTGAGAACTACTCAGGCCTCTACCACTTTACCCTACAGCCACTACAATTTGTGGGTCCATGTGCTATGGCAGAACCACACACCACAACCACATGGGGGAATACATATTGCACCTGTCCATCTGCAACATGGGTACTCACTGTTCCACACCAGAGGTAGACCACCATTGTTGATATCTGACCATACCCACCTTTCCCTGGACATCCATATCCCATCTCAACCCCCAGGCAAGGTTGTCACTGCACACAAACTGTATTTAGCACAAGCAGACTCTACACTTGTGTAGACTGGGGTGGACGACTTCAGAGGACCCATGCTGGAGGACTATACTGGCCACTCAGCATAATCCTTGACAATTGCATTCTATGAGCATGTGTACGGTTTGCATTAGTCATGCTATCCCACATATACCCATGACTGCTCCACAACAAGACACCTGTCAGCTGTACACCAGCCATATATGCGCCGTACAACAGACATAGTGACCTAATACATTGCAGAGCTGTAGCCCACAGAGGGAGGACATCTGTGAACAGTTCCGGCACGGCACTTCATTCACACATACTCATTACAACACAGTGTTGACAGTGGAATCGTCCAGAGAATGCAGATAGGGCTCCCCTCAGTCTGTTATTGACGGACACCTACTGTCAGAGATCCTCAGCAACCCTCTCACAGCACACACCGACAACATGGCTGTGGCTTAGCACAGGAGTGTCCAACCCGCGGCCCGCGAGCCGCATGAGGCCCCCAGAGCTCTTCCATGCGGCCCGCGACCCTTAAATTGAAATTTAACTTTTTTTTCCGTGTGTTTTCACGTCCGCGTCCCTCAGCTATTCTGCGCATGCGCAAAATTACTTTTCACGTTTTTTCTTGACAGCGTCTTTCAGCTGGTATGCGCATGCAAAACACCATTCGGTCGTTTTTTTCATTTTATGTGAAGGAAGGAGTGAGATCGCGAAGAAGTTGGATTTATTTACCTGACTACAACATCTATTTTACAGCAGTAAAAGGTAAGCTAAGCTATATAGTTTACTTTAAACTGTCCATGGAGCTAATGAAATTGTGAGGCTATAGTTCTTCTGTGACAATCTGCCCATTTCTTTTAAACATAACACCAAATGCACCAAACCAAAATTCTGGAAAATAAAAATGCTCATCTAATAAATCACGAAGCTCCCCTTGCACAGTAGAACGTTCTCTAGGGCCTCGGGTTCTACTCTATCCAAAACTGAAGTCTTTTTCACATTATTAAAACAGACAGTACAAGAAACAGCAGCATTTTGCTTTGTGAAACTGATACACAGTGAGAACAGCTTTTTATGCACATTATTTTGCTTTGTTAAACAAGGACATAAGAGGCAAATTACTTTTATCTTTCAGAGTAGAATTATAAATACACGGGGTTACGTAAAGGATCTTCTTGTAAAACTTTGCATACATTATTCACAACGGATTTGTTTTTAATTTGACAAACAGTTGTCTCCTTACCAAACTTAACGCTGTACCAGGAAGTCTTTGTGCTGCGGTGTTTAGTTGCCCCGGACAACCGGGGTTGAAGTAGGCCAGCTTGCAAGAGAGAGGTGAAGCACTGAAGGTAAAAGGAGGCCAATGCAAAACGTATGAAAAGTGAGGACAGAAAAGTGTAGTATGAATGGCATCCATTAATTTATGTGGACAATAGAAATATGAGTAGAGGTATTGGAGAGCCAACATTCAAAGGGGTACTTGCTTCCGATATGAAACTAAACGAATTCAAGCAGCTTTACAGGTTTGCAAATTTTGGTAAGAGACTGCTTTAAAAACAAATTTGTGGGTGGGAGTAAATAGGCAGTATCAAAAACATGCAGCAGTCGTTAGCGACAAAGTTGCATATTTACTACTTGTGCAGTTGCAGTTTGAAGTCTTGGCTCTGTTAATGAGAGACTTAAGCATACCTCTCTACCTCTTAGTGGTCAGACTTATTCTGGTTGTGTATTCTGTGTACAATGATTAGAATAAATGAAGGTTGCTAAAAGCATATTGACCTAAGGTTGTTGCATGAGTTCCCTGTAGTTTGTTTTCTGTTGGGTCTGTTTCATGAGGAGTCAGTTTAATGTAGGCAGCTATGGGTAGCAGGATCCATCTGTTGGAAAAGGCATTTGCCTTCATTGTTTATGGGTATTTGATGTAACCAGAATAATTTTGGAGATGTGGAGGTCATGAAAAATGAGGATGAGTGTTTGAAGTATGTGTAGCTTCCTACTGCAGAAATGCAAAGTGTGTTTTGTTGTCTATGCTTGGGATGGTGTGTTATTGCACTGAAATTTGGAGCATCAGACTTTGTATTTTTACGCTGTTCATAGCCATGTGCTACAATTTGAAAACATAATCTCAGGGTAATCTATATTTAATAAAGAATCAAAGTATCACTACCTTAGATCAGAATTTTATCAAGCTTCTTGAAAACTTGCTGGCATTATCAAAGGAACATAGGAATCTTTATGTTGTTCCCAAGTCTTAGGAGCATAACTGTCTGCCCATTCTAATAATTATGCTATGCTCAGTATTTTCACATGGTTCCTGACCAGCTCCGTGATGTAGAAGGATAAAGCCCTGATTATGCACAGATGACCCGAGTTCAAGAAGCTGCTCAGCTGCCTATGGGAGATAAACTGGGAAGTTGGGGATGATCCGGGGATGCCAGCTTGGTTCTAGTTCTCCACAAGGGTGACGTAGTAGGATTACTAGGTGTTACCAGGTGTAGTTTCAGACAGCTGAGCCCTTGCTCTCATAATGCTTACCACTAGCAAAGTGGAGGGGAATTCAGCATGTGGAAGTATGCTTCCCCTCAGAAGACAGCAATAGCAAGCTCACAGGAACTAATAAGGAGGAGTTCTCCCACAGAGGAGAGGGTAGGCCACACCGTGTCGGAAAGCTTGTCAGCTTCCTATATAAGTATACATATTAATAACTCTCACTAGGGAGCAGAAAGGCTGAAAGGGACTTCAGGGTGGGAACAAATTGTTATAGGCTCTTGGTCAGCCATGAAATGCCCAGCTACTATGTCTCCAGAATGAAAGGGCTGTGTGGGTACTGGAGTCATCAGACAAGCTCCTGGTGTGTGTGTGTGTGTGTGTGTGTGTGTGTGTGTGTGTGTGTGTGTGTGTGTGTGTGTGTGTGTGTGTGTGTGTGTGTGTGTGTGTGTGTGCAAAACATATATTTGCATTGTCATCCCTGCAAAGTCACAGTTTTGTGATGTTTAATGCAGTTACTGCTGTTAAAGAGAGACTTGCTGAATGCATATATTATTTAACATTAACTTACCAACAATAAAAGGCTGCTTGCTTGGTCTTTCTGAAAGGGTAATCTCGTATAAAGTATTAAGATAATTCAAATCCTTGTGGTGTGTGTGTGTGTGTGTGTGTGTGTGTGTGTGTGTGTGTGTGTGTGTGTGTGTGTGTGTGTGTGTGTGTGTGTGTGTGTGTGTGTGTGTGTGTGTATGGGGGGGGACTAAGCCTACTGTAATGATTCTGCATTATACATGGGTGAAAAAACATTTCTTAATGAAACCCACTTTCTTATCCTTGAATCATGGAATAACATTACTGTACAGCAGTGTCAGTGGCACAACAGGTCACACACTTGCCTTTGGTGTAGATTAGTAGATAATTTATTTTTAGAAAGAGAAACTCTCTGCTTTCAGTATGTACCATAGCTCTCAACCTTTGATCTCAAAAATGAGGAACACTAGCCCTTATAATGTGGAACAAATGGGCAAAATGTGGAACACATACTAATGGCTTACTAACAACTTCAACTATGAAGGTCATAGGATGGTTATGAGATATTGAATTTTAGGGCAAATATAATATTATGCATTTATTAATTTATTTATTGTTTAAATTAACCTACAATACAGCCACATTAGTCCGCATAAACCTGTGTGTGTGTTTTTTTTTTTTGCTCTTCAGTTAATGTGAGACCTTTTTTTTTTTTTTTTTTTTTTTTTTGGTCCTCACTTGCCGTTTGCCCCCAGACCATTTCTGTTGACTCAATGTGGCCCTTGCAACTGAAAAGGTTGGACACCCTTGGCTTAGCACATTCAATCCCTGGGACCTCCACGGTGCCCCTGCTTGACAGAGGCACAGCTCACTAGCCTCATGTTGCCTTCTGTGACCTACTTTACAGTGGCACAGTAGCCTACTATCCTGGGGATGCAGATGCCAAGCACACTCTGGCTGAGCTGTCATTCCCTAGGGCAACAAGCCTAGTATTGACCTCTACACCCATATGTTCAATTGTCGGATGCACAATATTTGTTGTGCTGTTCTACTGTTTGCAGGTCTTTATTGCCATAGCATTCCCTGTTCCTATGACCAACTTGTGTATCTGTGGAAGATGTTTGCATATGACGGCAATCCACTATATCACTTATGTCTGTGTAGTCATTTACTGTGTGCACTGGGCTGATTGCTGTGTTGTGGTTGGTTCCTGGACTGACATTACAAATACCAGATATGTGTGGCCAACTGCTAAATGGAGATATGGCCTAAGTGTGTGAGCATGCCCAGTTCAGCCTTTCCATGGCATGTTGTCTGACATATGCCTCATTTATCAAAGTGTGCGAGCATGCCCAGTGTGAGCTTTCCATATGTTGCACTCTGAAGTCCACCACATATTTGGGTGTGTGTGAACTTCAACAATATCTCACGTTTATGGTTGTGTGTTGGGTGTCATGTTGTGTACTAACTGGCCAACTGCTTCGTGTCTGCCACAACAGGGATTATACTGTGCCTGCAGGGATTGCATGGGATACTTTGCAGACAGTTCTCAACATACTTTCATAATGACCTAACACTGTAGTACTGTATAGTGTACTGGTTCAGTACTTTCACTGTGGTGGACAGTATCCTGGGCTTTAGTCCTATGACTGCTTGACATCTTCATAGTGAGCACAACAGACTGTGTAGGGGCCAGTTGTGCACATATGACCATGTTGCAATATGTTCAGATATGCACTACCTACACCAGGCTCGTCCAACATTGCTAGTGTATTCCACAACATGGGTGGACATTGGCAAACACTAGCGATGTTCCCTAGGCCATTTCTGATGCTAGTCACAGGGTGTGTTTGTCCTTTGACACACATTGTAACTGGAGTTTGCCATGACATATGTCATGGTTAGTATACTGTGCCTCCGTCTACCTCTGACATAACAGTGATACCCAGGGTTAGCCTACCATCTCCCATACACTCATCAGGATTCCTCTTGAGGGGTGTCGATATGTGACTCTCTGGCTGACCTGTACCAGGAGTTTACTGAAGAGTGGGAGTGCCTTCTGTGTTATGGATCATTCTGTACAGCTTGTCCTATTGCTGGAGTTTAGGTCTCTCATGTGCATAGCTCACTGCCATTCAGATTGTACAAGGTGCAACATGTTCATTCATTCCAGGTTGGACATGGCTTCATACATCAGGCACAGCTTTTCTGTAGCTGGGAAGGATGGCGGTGTGTGGGGCTGCAGTTTGTTTACTCAGGCAACACATGGCATCTGTTCATGCTCTTTGCTACCCCTGGTGGGGTACTGTTGTGGACTTTACAGATGATGGTGGTGTCTGCTGCGGTATATCCCACAGGGGCTATTGTAGTCAGTTGTGATGCTGATGGAGGATGACTGCAGAGCCACAGTGAGTTCCCCTTATCTACATCTGCCAACCTTCATGTTTGGGTGGGTATATGGTACATGTTTCTGCGAACACTACAGCCACATGTTTGTCCAGTGCAGGATATTTATCACCTTTTGTACCCAGGTCTCACATTACATGTTAGGTACCTCATGGGTTAACACCTGTGTGGTAATTTGTGGGCACTTACTGTATATCCACGGTGGTTGTCTATACACAGTTCTGCAATTAGCTTGCTGACATGGCTATGGCTACAGTTGTCTGTTTGTAGGTGGCCCTTTTGTGGGTTGCTTGTGTCAGCTGGGGGTCAGATATGGTGGGCTGTTTGTACTCCTCTGCATACATGTTCAGTCACAGTCCTTCCATGTTGGCCTATACCTATGGGACATATATACAGAACGGGGGGGGGCCAAGACCAGGCCTTGTGGGATGCCACTCATATCCGCTTTGTAGTCTGACATGGATGCGGCATGTCTGACCATGTCAGTTCTGTCCTTGGTCTAGTTTGCAACCCCTCTACTGACATAGGGGCATATATTTAAGCTGGTGAACATATCCATACTGAACTCGTACGGTATTGTCTAGAAGCATGTGCACGGTCCAGCTACGCTGTGTGGACCACATTGCCCTCATCAATGACCTTAATGACTGCTTCAAATGGGTCAGACATGTTTAGGGGCAGGTTCTGCAGTTACAACAGCCACAGTGTGTAGGGTCCAGTATCAGTAGGTCCACAATAGCCTTCTGTCTGCGGTACATACTGATCCTTTCCGTAGCTGTGCAGAACAAGCTTGTCAGGATCCTGGGGTGGTAGTTTGGAGTATCCATTCAGGCAACACCTTTGTTGTGATGGACCACTGTTGTTGTACACTGCTCTTTGGGTACATATCCTGTGGTAAGGCTGACATTGGGCAGTAGTGTGATTTGGCATTCCATTATTCTTGGAGTCCATGTTGGCCTCAGCACAGGACACCATCACATACCTTTGCTGCTGAGTGTTCTGCTTGGCAGATGATGGCTGTTACCTCAGCATCTGCAATGTCAGGAGACCATCAGTCTGCTGGGATAGGTATTTTGCACTCAGGGGGGGGGGTTTGCACTGCATCTGACAGGTTGTATGTTAGCAATATGTGTGTGTGTTTGGTATGTTGTTTGTAATATCTGTGTGATTCGGAGCATATCTGTGGATGCCCAACATGGTTCCTACCATCAGTTGGGTAACCCTTGTGATTATCCTTAGTGTCCTGTACGTTTTGTATCTTCATAGGTTCATGGATTCATACTAGGCTATACACCCTAGGCCATTAGTAAGCCTAGCCAGAGTGTGTGTGTCTTTCGCCACCCCTTGCTATGTTCAATTATGGCCATTTATAAAGTTCTTCACTGTGCCTCTGTCTGGTCGTGACACAGTGAGGACCCCCAGTATACATGTACGGTCATCCATCCACTTGGCAATATTCCTGTTGAGGGGTGTCAGTGAGGGGCTCTGCCTACCATGGATTGGGATCCTGTTTCTGGGTGTGGGGAGCCTCTGGGTTATGTATCTGTCCCTCCAGCACATCTTATTTCATTATGTGTTGAGGCTGACATCTGTGACTCTCACAGCTCCAATGGCTTTGATTTCCTGTGGTGGAGTATGTCCATTACTCCTGTGTTGGACATGGCCTTGTACAACAGACATACAATGCCTCTTTGTAGGCAGTGTGTGACTGCAGTCAGCTGGGGTGTCTACAGCCAGGCAGCATATGACATATATTTCACACCCTTTATCCTGTTGGTGGGGTAACTATGAGGTGTTCCGAACCGCTGCAGGTGTCACGTATGGTACATCCCATATGAGTCATTGTACTAGATTATGGGTCTGATAAGGGAACAGTACAGCAGCACAGTGACCTCTGTTGATGTTGATGTGAATCCTTTCATGATACGGTGTCCAATATCGACAATCTTCATAGCCACATTGGCATTGTGGGTGTCACATGACAGATTAATGTCGACCTGTGTCCCTAGGTCCCTGATTACTCCTTGCATACATAATGGTTTGACACCTATGTGGTAATTTGTGTGTACCTTGTCTGGTATTTGGTGGGACATTCATACTGTCCAGTGTCTTCGGATGTCTGGGTGGAGTTCTTGTGTGTGAGAGTGTGGTCTATCGCATGCTACAGACTGTACAGCAGTTTTGACTACAGTTATGTGCACATGGGTGGTCTTCACTGCTTTGTGCATTGTCAGTTACCTGGCAATATGGGTGTCTGTGCTGCATATGGATACTCCCCCTCCTTTGATGTTTTGGTGCAGGTGTTGGGGCCATAACACATGATATGTGGTATAACCTAGTAGTGCTGGTGTGCTATCACTAGGCTTGCAGCAGGCTTCTGTCACTGTACAGACATCGATGTTCTCCATAATGGGAAGTGCCTCAGGGGCATGCATATTGCAGTTTACACATCTGGCATTGGTCAGCATTACCCTTATGTTTCCTACCACTTATGTTTTCTAGGGTGGTGGGTAGTCTTTTTGGCCTTGCCTACATACGGCTCTATGGAGGCAGCAAAGGCCTTATCCAGTATCCAGATGCACACGGGTAACAGGTGCAAGCCATCCCTGGAACAGCAGCATGGCTTGTCATGCTTGACATCTTAAGCAGACAGACATTAGACCCTCTTGGACTGACAGCTGTAACTGTGCCAGCTGTTAAACATGAGCATTCTGTGTTTGTACTGTGGCATCATTCTTGGTGAGGGTTGGATGCTGCACACAGCCAGTGTCATACCGCCCTGGGGTACATACTCAGAGGGACCATCCATGTCTCTTTTCATGTTGACCAGGGAGGTACATCTCAGGTAATTCACACCAGCGTGGACATTGAGTGCATCATATTTCTGCTTGCTTTGGGGTGACCTGCGTACTTGTGTTATGTGGCATTTTGTGGCAGCCTACAGGCAGCTTACTCTACCCTTTCCCTTGTTCAGTCTGGTGAGTGGGACAGCAGTGTGTCTGCCTATACAGACACCTATTACGACTGTATCAAGCATGTTGTTTCTCCTTCTGGCCTGTGACTGTTTGGCACACCAGCTTTGCGTGCTATTCATTGCATGTGCTATGTTTGAAGGTTGTAGTTGCTTGTGATCTGCTTTGGAGGCTTCTGTTGGTGTGGTGTGTTTGTAATTAAGGCCTCCGGGAATATTTGTCTGTGTTTATGTGTTTGGTTTACAGTTGTGGTAGGTCTATGTGGGACTGGGTTTGTGGTGTATGTGGTTACCTTCTCCTCCTGACTAGTTTTGCCAGTACTGAGTTGGTGGAGCTCAACCTCTGGTTTGGATGCATGGATGCATCTATCACATATATTTGTATTTATTGGGGGGTGTTGTGGTTGTCTGTGTACTTGGGACTGGTGTCACATTGCCTCTGGATTCACAGATTCTACTTGTTGTGGCTGGACTTAGTGGATTGTATGTGTGCACATATGTTATTGCCATACTACTGGTCAGTGATTACTTCCCTTTTTATGTTTGCTCTATCATGTGGTAGCTTCCTCATTCTCTTGCATGGTTTGGTAATGGCTGGAGTCCAGCATGCCAGATGCCTGCGTGTATGGCATTGTGTGTTGTTGTTATTTGTGATTGCATACTCCAAGCATTCCTGGCTGTGTTCATGGAATGCCTGTATAACATGTTCTGTGGTGTGTCCCATATTCTGCACTTGCACAGGGCCTTTTGTGGATTCAACATCAGTTTTGAGGGCTGCAACCTATGCTTTACACATGTTTTTCACTGTGGTATTCTGGCCAGGGACTGGGGTAAGGATGTGTATATCCAGTGTGACTACTCTATGGTCTGGTCTTACCAGTGAGGGGTACACTTCTCATCTTGCCATCCAGTACACATGTTGCTGATTATCACATCCAGTATGCTTACCCCTCTTGTGGGTGTGGTACATTGTTCCTGGGCATTTTGGTTTATGGAATCTGGGTAATTTTCTCCTACTGTGTTGGTGCTAGTATAATGCTCCCGGTGTATGTTTGGGTATTTTCAGTCAAGCAATATAATGTGGTTTGGGGGGCTTGATATATTCATGTATTCCGACATAGGCCAGGTGCAGTTCCTGGTATTAGGACAGTAGTCTGCAGCAGGCTATATACTGGGAGGTGGTTTTAGCCATTGGTATTTGACCATCGCTAATCCATGCTGCTTCTTGTTGTGGTACCAACATGGGGGTGTGGTTATCCTTTCCATTTCTTGCTAGTCACCCTCCTTTTGTAGCTTGTTCCATGTTTTGTGGCTGTACAGCACAGTCTGAGGTGTGACCTGGTAGTGTTAGGGTGCTGATGTGAGCCTTGACCCAGTTCTCTATTACAGGACTTTTATTTAGATTCTCCATACTATGTGTGTTTACACTGCACACATCTTGCTGTTTATACATCTGTCATTGGGTAGCATTACATCTAGGTTCCTATCCCTTGTAGAACCTATGAAGGTGGGTTTGTGTTTTGAGACTTACCTATTCAGGGCATGCTGTGGGTACTGACAGCCTTTGCCAGTATCCATGGGGCATGGCATGATAGGTGCACACCACCCCTAGCAGGTGGTGCATCATGTCATGCTCCGCATGTCTTCCCAGCCTGAAACACATTGGCTCCCCTTTGACTAACTGTATTACTTCAGCCAGTTATTGCACTTGATCATCCCATCGTCATTTTGTGGCTTCATGCTTGGTGAGGGTGGATGTTAGTCAGGGTGCTCATGTGTGCATATAGTACATGGTGTTACATTACTTAACACATGGCATTCATGCCTCAGGTGGTGCTGCAGGGCTGCCTCTGTCGGATGCACATATTACACTTCCCTGTACATGTTTGTGAGCAGGTCATGTCATTTTAGGCATCCATGTTATTATTTGAGTGAGTCAGAAGGGATATCATTCCCAGGGTTCCTACTGAGCCAGTGTATGTGCTATGCGTTGCCTCTTTGCCAAGGCCAGGGCATACTGGGCACGCCTCCTTCTGCCTACTGGGGCAGGCTCAGGTTGTTCCTCCTCCGAGTCACGCTCTGCCTGTGATGGCCTTGGCAATGGTGGGGGGCTGTTTGGCCCGGCCCTATGCTGGTCCTGCTGCAGCTGTTTTCGCAAGATCATATTATGCAGCATAGCACATACCATGACAATTTCGGCACATGTAGTTGGTGTGTACTGCAAGGCTCCACCAGATGTGTCCAGACACCAGAACCATGACTTGAGCAGCCCAAACACATGCTCTATTACATTACGTGTTTGTGCGTGTGCCTCATTATGGCGTTCCTGTTCAGGTGTGTGTGCGTTTCTGATGGGTGTCATCAGCCACGGCTCCAGTGCATAACCTGCATCCCCCACTAGGTGTCCGTGTGGGATGTCCCCATTGGCAAATGTCTGGTACAGCTGCGTCAAATGCCAGATGTGGGAATCGTGGTAACTCCCAGGGCAGCCAGCACACACATTCATTATTATGCCCTGGGCATCACACATGACCTGGCAGTTGATGGAGGGGAAGCCCTTGCGGTTAATGTAGGCCCTACCCCGCTCACCACCTGGTGCTTTGATGCGTATGTGCGTGAAGTCTATTGCACCCACTACCTCAGGGTATTCCGCTATTTGTTGGAAGAGACGCATATTGCTGGCCAATACCTCACGGGCATTGGGGAAATATACATGATCACCGACATGTGCTGACATGGCATCCAGGAACTGGTGCAGTACCCTGGAGGCTGATGCCTGTGATATCCCCATCATATCGCCAGTTGGTCTCTGGAAGGTACCTGTTGCTATTATTCTTAGGCCAACACATACCTTGGTTTCCACTGGGATGGGTTCCCCTCTGTTGGTTCTGTTTGTGAGGCGTGGCCTGCACAGCTCAACAATTTGCTGCAGGAGCTCTCTGTCCACTCTATAGCGCTCTACTATCTCCAGCTCATGTAACCCGTGGTAGGTGACCCTGGGCCTGTACACTCTTCTCCTTCTCCTCACTGTGGGTTGTCTGGCACCATCTGCATTGTCACCACCCTCAGCAAGTCGCCTATGTCTCATTATGACAGCTATGGCAGCCCCTAACATTTCTGCTCTGAGTTCAGCTTTTTCAGTTTTCACTTCTATTAGCTTACTCCTGTCTTGCAGTGTCTCTTAAGGGAAACATCCTGCACTACTATTTGCAGAGTTTTAAGTGCTGGGCTGGGCTACTATTCTGCCTGTGTAATTGCCTGCTTCTAATTGTTTTCACCTGCTAGCTTCAGCAGTTATCCCTGCTAGCGTCCTATTAATTCTGTTGCTTCCTTTTTCCTCTCTGTTTCCTTAGGGGGGAGCAACGTGCATACTATCAGAAACATGCTCACAGTGGCTTACACGTGCGCACATGTGCTTACACGGTTCAGAATCTACTTATTCAGGTTAAAACGCGCGTACACCCGCGCAAACACTGTTACACGTCTGCCAACAGCCTCCAACATATTCAGCCTGCCCTACACACGCGCACACCAGCGCAAACAGTGTTAAACATCTCCCAACACGCTCCCACATGCTGAGTCTGCCTTACACGCACGCACACTGCCCTACTCACGCTTCATGGCGCGCACACGTGCGCATGCACGCCCAGCAAGAAACTTTGGTGTAAGTAACAGTGTACACCTTCCATTTCTTGACTTTCCATGACTTATCTAGTGGCACACCTCTTTCCATGATCTGTGTCTGTCATCTGTCATGTTACACTGGCCTCCAATGAACTGCATTTCTTTCTACCATTCCCCCCTGTGATGTCACCTATCTCCTACTCTATTCCTCCCCCTTATGTATCTCTTACACTACTCAGACTGTGCTCATTTGCTATGTGACTGTGAGATTCAGTATCCTAACCCTCATTTACATGAGATTGCCTACTAATGCTTAGTTACATGTCTTAGACTCAGCTTCCCTCTTAGCAACCACTACACGGTGGCCATGTTGTTTTTGGTCTGCTGGTCCCTGCATTGTCATTCCATGTATTGCATGAAACCGACATTTGTGGGTTTATAACCTTCATTTTCATGTTTTATACAGCGCAGCCCGTTTGCGCGGGGCTGCGCTGGGTTTAAACATCGGCGATCGCCGAAAAAAAAAATTATATTTTTATTATTTTGGCATCGGGTTATATTGCCAATGGCCACATATTTGGCCATTGGCATGCTGCCTGAGTCATATGCACCCTTTTTTTGGAGCTGACATGGCTCCGTTGTGGAATTTGCAAAAACGTACTCAGTTGTCAACTGAGTACATTTCTGCAGCTAAAACATCTCTTACACGGACTGGTTTCTGCTTCGTGGATCACTAATATACCTCATTTGCATACCTTTCGGCTGCAAGTGAGGTATTTAGCATGTCCACGCCCAGTCCGTGTAAGAGACGTTTTAGCTGGTCTCTTACACGGAGTTTAGGGCTGTTCCTGGATCGCGAGGCTTGCATGGAGTGTTGCACGTCTCTTACACTCCGTGCAAGCCTTGGTGAATCCTACCCGTTGTTTTTCAGAAAGAATTGTCATTTATGCAGCAAATTAAACAATTACTTCTGCTATTTCTATTGATGCTAGGATTTATAATAATAATTATTATTTTGGTCTTTATTTCTGAGTAATACAGTCAAACATTCACACACACACACACACACACACACACACACACACACACACACACACACACACACACACACACACACCACACGCACGCACCAGCAGTGACAGAAATAGAAGTTCAAGATGTCACATTTGGCAGGGATCTGGATGTGCTCTTCTGATTGGATTTCAATACTTGTTTATTTAACCCCATGTTTAACTGATAAAGGGTTTGGTCATGAATGCAGGGGTGGTACAAATACAAATGGAGGAAGGAATTTCACACTCTGAGAAATCAGCTACACCGAAGACGATGGATGTCAGGAGAAAAGTCAAGGAAGCAGGTCAATCATTGGGTACCTCATCTATATTAATAAGCAATAATCCAGGAGAAGTGACTGGTTTTTCTCCTTTTCCATTACCGATATGACAAGTAGAACAACCAAATTGGTCGTCTCAGAACAGGATGAAGAAAAGGAAGAATTCGGAAGAGAGGCACGAATTTCAAAAGAAAATACTTCGGCCGATACAGCGGACTTAACAGTTAACATTTCCAGGTATGATTTGACTGAAAATGAAAGATCCTTGTTAAGTAAGGGTCGTTCTTTTATTCCTTCAAGAAATACTGATGTAACTGATATTATGATTGATATTAAAATGTTTACAAGAAATATAGCTTTGAAAATGTTGTTTGGGAATGATGCTAGATGTGAAAATGTAAATATTTTTAAGAAGCCTTCGGCCTTTATACCACAAATGTACCCAATACTTGAAGCATTTGAAAAGGCCTGTGAGAGGGATTTGATACAATTTTCTTTAAGTCACAATAAACCAGATTTTTACAATTTAAGTCGTGAAGAGAATGAAGCCATTAAAAGACTGCAGAACAATAAGCAGATTGTGATTAGACAAGCCGATAAGGGTGGGGCTATAGTTGTTTTAAATCACGATATGTATACTAGTAAGATGAATGTATTATTAGATGATAGAGAGACATACCAAAATTTAAATGGAGTGTTGCTAGATAAGACTATTAAAAATGTACAAGCTGAATTATATGACTTGCTTTTGTGCAATGTGATTGACAATGATTTATATAAATATTTTTTTAGCAGAAAGACCTGTAATTCCTGTTTTCAGAGGGCTGCCAAAAATACATAAAGTTTTGATAGATCCTCCAATGAGACCTATTGTCTCAGGTAATGGTTGGCTCACAGAGCCTTTATCGATTAGAAAAACAATTCAGACCAATAGTTAATAATATAGAATCAGTAATAAAGGACACAAAACAGTTTCTAGAGAGTTATGCAAGTTATGTTTTTTCAACAGAAGATGCTGATAGTGATCTATTTGTAACTTTAGATGTGGTATCCCTTTTTACATCAATACCGAATACAGTAGCCATGGAATATGTGAGACTGATGTTAATTGATAAAGGGATATCTAGGGACCACATTATGAGGTGTATGCTATTACTAGATATAGTATTGAGTAATAATGTATTTATGTATGACAACAAATACTATTTGCAAAAGAAAGGGGTCGCCATGGGGACCCCTTCCGCAAATTCATATGCGAATTTAGTATTGGCATACTGGGAATCTACTTATGTCATGGGTGATGCACTGTCAAATAGACACATTAGATACTATGGGCATTTTGTAGATGACGTTTTTCTGATTTGGAGTGGCTCTAAACAACAGTTAGAGGATTTTGTCACCTACATAAGTGGGACAACGGATTTTTTAAGATTTGAATGTAAGAGCTCATCACAACAGATAGAATTCTTGGATGTAAAATTAACTAGGGAGGATAGTGTTGTGAGAACAGACATGCATAGGAAACCCTATTGGAGAAACAATTTGCTACATCATAGCAGTATGCACCCAGGGCATGTATATCAAAACATTGTGAAAAGCCAAGCATTGAGGGTGTCTAGGTTAACTAGTCAAGATGATAGTTATCAAAATCAACAAAAGGCATTAACAGACACCTTTATGGAAAATGGATATTCTAAGAAAGAAATAGATGGTATATTTAAAGAAAGTACTTCATATAGGGAAGGTAAAGGTAAACCATTTTTCCATAGAACAAGGACAGATAGAGGAAATAATAATGAGTTGCATACAGTGGAACAAAGTGCTAAGAAAAATAGAATAATAATTCCATTCACAAATAGGAATTTAAAAATTAAAGAAATAATAAATAAAAACTGGGGATTGTTAATGGTGAATGATGAGATAATTGAATTAGTGGGAACTGAACCTAGTTTTACATACAAGAATATGAAGTATTTGAAAAGATTGCTCTGCTATGAAGAAAATGTGAGAGAAGGACCACATATACAGAGAAAAGGAACATTTTCATGTAGGAATTGCAATCAATGCATATATATGGTTAATGAAAATAAATTTATACATCCTGATACAGGACGACAGTATATTTTCCATTACTATGCTAACTGCAGATCTAGAGATCTTATATATTTAGCTCAATGTCAAACATGTAGGTCCTTCTACGTAGGAAAGACAAATAGGACACTTAGAGAACGTGTTAGGGAGCATGTATATGCCATCAACAAAGATGAGGGGAATGCCTTGGCTAGGCATGTCTTGGAATATGGAACTACACATAAATTCAAATTTAGAGTCCTAGAATTAGTTAAAAAAACAGGTAAATTAGGTGACATTAAGGTTTATACAGAAGAAATAGAAAATAAATGGATAATGAGGCTACAAGTTCATAGAGCCCATGGTTTGAATGACAAGGTGTCACTTAAACCTTTTTTAGTGAAGCGTCCATATGTACATTAGAAAAGATTTTTTTGAAATGCATAGCCATAATACCAAATAGTTAGCACTAATATAAATTCATGAAAGTATGTTATGTATATGCATTCATATTTTTAGAAATGTGAGATAACATTTTTTAATGTAATTATTTAATGTATTTATGTAAGTGTCATATACATTTGTATATGTTTGCACAAGTTTTCTGATCGTATTGATGTGAGAGAAGTAATTAATATTGTGTTTTTGCATGTTATTTTGAAAGAAATTTTAGAAATAGACGTATGTGTTTTTAAAAGGACTAATTGTTTTTATGATGTCATAATGACATTTATTAAGTGATTGGATGAATTAATTTTTTAAAAAAGTTATATAAGGGTATGGGTGATATGAACAGTTATACTTTTGAAGTCTGATGAAACGTTTGATAGAATGTGAAAGCGCTCACTATTGGATCCTGTATATGTTTTTCACTTTGGATTAAATTGCTTTAAAATATAGCTGTGGCGAGCCTCTTCTGTTGTTGTTTTTCTGTCTTGAATTTTGTTCTGAAGAGGCACCTTGCTCAGGACTGACTGGTTGCTACTGCTGATACATATTTAAAATAATGTGACTTAGAGTCTGTGATCATGTTATTGACATGTAATAAATAGAAATAAGTCACATGACCATTCACGGCTACCAAATTAGGACAATAAATGTATTTTGTATGGCAGAAAACTCATGAAAATGTTTTTCAAAGAAATGCTAGTACTGTATCAAGTTATGACTGATTAGGTTTCTTCAGAGGACTGACACTTGCAGCACTGGCAATCATACGATATTTATTTATTTATCTTAAATTCACTAATGGTAAACGTACTGGTCCTGTGACCCTTTTTAAGCTATGACCTGGGCAAAAGACATAGATACAATTAAGGAAATGCAATACAATATAAATACACAAAATATCCTGAACTACATGCAGACATGCAGTAAAAGCATTACAAGTAGAAGAAGTTTACAAATAAGGTACAGTTAGATCTTCATGTATAAGTAGATATGCAATAACCTGAGTTACATTAATAATAACTTGATTTGCCACTAGATATACAATAGTTTGCATACAAAAATGCACTATTAGGAAATATTCAGTTTGCCAGGAAGAAGCAGCTAGAAATTAATATAATAGTAGAATGAGACAAATAATATACACTGACAGAGTGTGCAAAAGAATAACCAGAGGAAGACTTAGCAGAGAAGTAATTACAATTTAGTAGGAGCATATATATACATAATAGCAAAAGTTTAGAAGCGCAAAATTCAAAACCTCGAATACCGGAGGTTTTGAATTTTGTGCTTCTAAAGTTCCGTTATGGTCATGTATTCAGATAAGTGTGTGTGTGTGTTAAGGGGTTTGAGTAGGGGCTGTGGTGTGTGTCAGTGTGTTTTGTTGCTGCGATGTGTGTGTGCGAAGAGAAAGTAGCTTGTGTGGTGGTGTTTTGTGTGTGTTTGTATGTAGTGTGACCTCAGAGTGAGAACATTTAAGTGAGGGGGTGTGGGGTTCAGCCCCCCACATGGGGGGTGCAGGGGGGCTTACCCCCCTGCTTTCATGTAGTAGAGTGATTGTGTGTGTTTGTGTGGCGGATGGTGTGTGTGTGTGTGTGTGTGTGTGTGTGTGTGTGTGTGTGTGTGTGTGTGTGTGTGTGTGTGTGTAGTAAAACCGTGAAATTCAAAACTTGAATTTTGCTGTTTTCAGTTTTCATTGTTTTGTGGATTGCACTTCTTGGGCTCGAGATACTGAAATTCGAGATTTCAGTATTACAAGCTTCTGAAGTGAATACATATATATATATATATATATATATATATATATAATATGGACATGAGATTGTAGAGGCAGGGAGGGCATAGGTGAATGTAGAGATAGCATGTTGTAAGATGTAATATGGAAGACCAAATAGAGGCTGAGTGTAAAGGAATGGCAGGAAGAGGAGTTGTGATAGGCTGGATAGTGTGGGTGTAGGGACAATAAGGAATGCATCGGTGATAGATAGTATACTTCAATGTGTACTAAGTTGTAGCACAGGATTACAGATCATGGGGATTGTTCTAAGAAATGACTGCATTTTGTAATACAAGGGAAGGTCATAGTGAAGTTAACCATTGTCTCTTTGTTTCCCAGAAGTAAAACCTCATGAGGCTGTGTGGCAACCTTTCCCTTTTGATTGCATATTTTTTTGCTTTTTACTAACACCCAAAACAATTCACAGTCTTTATGGATATGTCAGATTTGTTTCTTTTTTTAATGAACTGTGTATACATTTACTGATGGTTGGTAATCCAGCTCTCATTTACAGAAATGAACAGGAGCTGAAGTGAATGAAAACCCTAGGATTTATTAAAAACAGACACAGCCAACAAAATGTGGACATATTATGATCACTTATGTGAAGCAGAAGAAGATCTAAATAATAACATTAACGATAAATATTATCTGTTTCTTTTAGCATCTTACAGTTTAAGACATGGTCTCAGCTATGCAAAAGATTATGTTCATTTTTGTATTAGCTGTAAACCAGGAATGCTAGCAGATAAATCAATATGATGACTTGAGAGATTTCTCTTTGGCATCTCATTAACATCAAATACATTTCAAAGAGCTGTGGTATAAGTAACTGAATGGTTAGAAAGATTTTGAACATAACTAATGAAAATCCAGTTTTGATCAGATGTGAAAAATATAATACTATTACATGTACTTGAAAAAGCTGAGGTAGCATCATTTTAAATTAGTTATGAGCAAATATATAATAAAAGTGACAGGAAAAAATCAGAAAAAACAGTCACCCATAAGTATTCTGGAAATGATGCAGTATCTTATAAAGTCCTTAACTAGTATGTCTGTGATACATATGTTGCTTAGAAAGTTATTAGAACAAGGGAGGTTTGAGAATGAAGCTATGAGCAGGAAATGACTTCTGATATGATGTAATAATGTGGTATAAAAGCAGTGGTATTATAAAAAAATGCCAGTTGTCAATGGGAGAAAAACATTTATAGATATACAAATGAAATATGCTCAGATAGAGAAAGAATTATTAACAGCTGTGTATTGATGTGAGAAATTCCAGAACTATATTCATGGCAAAGAAGTACAGGTAAAAACAAACCATAAGCCCCACAAGGCAGATTCAGAAAGTCATTTACAAGGAAACACTGAGATTACAGAAGATGCTGCTCAGCCAACAGAAGAATTATATAAATGTAGAATACAGACAAGGCAAGGAAGTACAGATAGCAAATATGTTGAGAACAAGATATTTTCAAGAGCAAAAGGAAAATGTACTGAAAGAAAAAGTCACTATTTGAGTGGTATAAAAGTTACCAATGACAAAAAGGAAAAATAAAACAATTTCAAAGATGTATTGATACTGACTTAGTAAAAAAATAAAAAATGCTTTGTTGGTCCAATAACAGAAAACACAAAGACACTTGAACACAGATGTGATATAATATATTTTACTGGACCAATGCAGATTTTGCAATTGTTCAAGCTTTCAGGCCTGCAGGAGCCCTTTGTCAGGGGTTATTGAGTTACTGATGTGAGATACGGTGCTTAAACATTAACATGTGTGTAGAAAAAAGTTATCATTTCTTTCTTATTGGCTAAAAAAGATTTGAAAAGTGCCAGTGTGAGAAAAGGGAAAAATCAGCAGCTTGGGTGGTTAGTATGACAACTATACCTTCAAGACAGATACAGTGTGCATTCATGTGTGTTTATGTGAGAGTGTGTGTGAGTGTAAGCACATGCACAGTGTGTGTGTGTGCGTGTGTGTGTGTGTGTGTGTCTCTGCATGCATACATGTCTAATGTGTGTGTGTGTGTGTGTGTGTGTGTGTGTGTGTGTGTGTGTGTGTGTGTGTGTGTATGACTGCATGTGAGCCTCAGATTTAGAAGAGTAGGTCATGTCATCCCATAAAGCTCAAAGTTCTGCATATTACATAAGAGTCAGTATTTACTTAGCTGGGAAGATAACAGTTTAATAGCCTGCTCTGAAAATGAGAAAATAAATCAAAATGGCAGAGATGTGACACTAACTTAGGAATTCAGTTACATAAATAAGTCACAATGAGAGGCTGGAGACAGCAGTTTCCATTTCATTCAGAGAGGAAGTTAACGTTCCAAGTTGACAGGAATGCAGTAACTAACCAAATGGAAAAAATATATTGGGAAAAGGGATGAATCACACCTAGAATTTGCAGAAGGAGGTACAAGAATAATGTCCTCTTTAAGGTTAAAAATATAGTTAGAACAAGTGCTGAAAACTATAGCACTTGTCATTCTTAGCATAATAACAATCCTGGAAAAGAAAGCTACCAAAGCTACCAAGTGATTATATGGAGTAGAGTGAGCACAGATTTGACTCATTTCTAAGTAGTCCTGCCTTATTATTATTATTATTATTATTATAGGTTCATAGGTGTGTACTAGGCTAATGGCCCTGCAGCCTTTACAACCCTAGCCCATAGGATTACCCTGGCATCGTGCCACCTGACCTTAGTTCCCAGTGCCTTTGTCAAGTAGAGCCACTGGAGTTATCAGTGGGGTGAATGTTCTGTTTCCCATCCACTCATCAAGATTTCTCTTGAATAGGGCCAGTGAGGTGCTCTGCTTGACATGTATGGGAAGTCTATTCCATAGCATGAGCAGTCTCTGAGTTATGAACCTGCCCCTCCTTGACATGTATGGGAAGTCTGTTCCATAGCATGGGCAGTCTATGGGTTATGAACCTGTCGCTCCAGCATGTTCTGTTGATTGTGGTAATGAGGTTGAGGTCTCTGGAGCATGTGGTGCGGAGGGATTGGGATTTCTTTAGATGTAACATTTCTAACAGAGCTGGATCAGACATGGCTTTGTAAGTCAAGCAGAGATTGCCTCAAATTCGGCGATATGAGACAGAGAATAGTTGCAGTTTTTTGAGTCTGTCCATATAGGACAAGTAAAGTAAAATCCACTGCTCAGCAAGCAAACGCTGTAGTTCTGTGAGGTAGATATAATGTAAGTCACAAAGGCGAGTACAGCAGAAGTAAGAACAAAACTCCAAATTTAATTCCAAGAATGTGCACTTATAACATACGGATGAGCGCTTTCACCATTACAGCTTCTTCAGATCCTTGTATAAAAGTCACAGTAGACCTCCCATTATATAAGCAGCTCAATTAATCAATTAAAACAATTTCAACAATTAAAAGCAATGCTGGAGAATTTAAAGAACTCTCCCATATATAAACATGTTAATGTAAAGTAAGACAAAAATACATAAAACTTGCATAGTGACCTAAAAACATGTAAATAAACATTCTGATAAGTTAATATTGATAAAATACATAATCAAGAACATATACAAATAAATTATAGTTCATTTTATGTGCCAGCGTTGTCTCAGCTTAGGTTTTATAGAAGCTCTATCATTCAACCCATGCCCCCTATCAGCTTTCAAACGAATGATCCAGTCAGTCTCCTTAGATTCAGTAAGATTCATAGTATTACCACCCCTCTTATTCTCTTATATTAAGGAATAGAATGAGAGAGCATATTTACCACATGAGAAAGGGCACTTTACACAATGCCTTAGCAAAGCATATAACCACCAATGACAATGATCATACTTTTTTGTTCCGGGTCCTAGAGATAATTGTTGTGAATAAGAGGGGTGGAAATACTATGAATCTTACTGAATCTAAGGAGACTGACTGGATCATTCATTTGAAAGCTGATAGGGGGCATGGGTTGAATGATAGAGCTTCTATAAAACCTAAGCTGAGACAACGCAGGTACATAAAATGAACTATCATTTATTTGTATATGTTCTTGATTATGTATTTTATCAATATTAACTTACCAGAATGTTTATTTACATGTTTTTAGGTCACTATGCAAGTTTTATGTATTTTTGTCTTACTTTACATTAACGTGTTTATATATGGGAGAGTTCTTTAAATTCTCCAGCATTGCTTTTAATTGTTTAATTTGTTTTAATTGATTAATTGAGCTGCTTATATAAGTGGAGGTCTACTGTGACTTTTATACAAGGATCTGAAGAAGCTGTAATGGTGAAAGCGCTCATCCATATGTTATAAGTGCACATTCTTGGAATTAAATTTGGAGTTTTGTTCTTACTTCTGCTGTACTCCGCTTCCTTTGTGACTTACATATAGGACAAGTGTTTAAGGCCTAGGATCCACTTTGTGAGGTACTTTTGTGGCCTCTCCAGTTGTTGCAGGTGTCTAGTGAGGTACATGCCAAATGGGGCATTGTACTCGATGATTGGCCTAATGAGGGAAGAGTAGAGGGAGACAATGACCTCTTTGTTCCTGGATACAAAACCCTTAGTAATGAGATGTGCCACATAGAAGGACTTTCTAACCACAGTGACAACATGGTGGTCAAAAGAGAGGTTGCTGTCAACCTGTGTTCTCAGATCTCTTATAATGCCTTCTGTGTTAAGTGGACTACCATCGATGTGGTAATTCAAGGGAACTGTGTTTTTCCCAAGTGGGATGATGACACATTTTTTGGCATTGAGTTTAAAGCCATGGTTCTGACACCAGTCGTTGGTCTCAGTGAGGCCTTTCTGTAGGATGTCAACATCACTTGGGGAGTTAATAATAGCTCCCAACTTGCAATCATTTGTGAACTTTATCAGCAAGAGTCCCTTTGTGTTGGCCTGGACTTGAGAGAAGTACATACCAAACAGGAGAGGACCCAGGACCGAACCCTGTGGGACTCCACTCATGACCGGTTAGCAGTTTGACTTGGAGTCAGCTACTTTCACACTGTGGGTTCTATCTGTGAGCCAGTTTGCAACCCACCTAGTGATATAGGGGTTGATGCCTAGCTTAGTGAGTTTTTCTATGATTCCTGAGTGGGGAATGGTATCAAAGGCCTTGGCCAGATCAAGGTAGGGTGTATGAATTACCTTGCCTTCATCCACAGCTCTGGTGATTGACTCAAAGAAGTCAACCAAGTTGAGCAGGCATGATCTACCCTTCACAAAACCAAACTGCATAAGATCCAGAGATTGGAGATTCCCTATATCCTTGTTTATTAGGTCCATGATGATACACTCCATAGCTTTGCATATCAGACTCATCAGGCTAATGGGGGGATAGTTCTCAGGGTCTGTGGTTGCTCCTCCTTTGTGGAGAGGGATGACTGTAGCAGTGCGTCATTTGGTAGGGACAAAGCCTGAGGTGAGGCTGTGATTGAACAGGGCACACAAGCGAGGTGCCAGTACACTCTGTAGTTCATGTAGAACACAACCAGGGATATTGGCAGGTCCCATAGAAGCTGTATTCTTGGCCTTGGACAGTGCTGTTTTAACCTGTGTAGCAGTAATACTGGGTGTCTGGCAATCTACTGGTATTGTGATTGGTCCTTTGGGGGGGAGAGAGGAGTAAAGTTGGAAATGAATCTGTCGGACAGTATATTGCTAATAGCTGTTTGCTAGGAATAGAAGGTACCATTGCGCAGTAGCTCAGAGCAAATCTGGGTGTAGCCATGGAGATTCTTTACATAAATATAGAAGGCCTTGTGGTTATCTTTACTATGTGCTGCAATTCTGTTTTCATAGCTAGCTTTAGAGGATTTGATGAGGGATCTCAACTTTTTGTTGAGGCTGATAAGGAAGTTTTTAAAGTCTTGGGACTTCATCTTATTCTGCATCAGTTTCCTCCTTCTGTTGTAGAGTTTGTTTATAGCAGGAGAACACCAGATTGGCTTCCTTTTTTTGGAGGAGAGCATCTTGGTTTTGTTGGGTATGGTAAGATCCATGCATTTGTGTACGTTTTTGTACAGTGCATTGGTGTATGATTCGGCGGACATACAACTATTCTCTGTTTGCATTGGTGCCGTGCAGTTAGACACTGTTTTTAGGATCCCAAAGTTAGCTTTGGAGAAGTTTTTCATGGTGGTAACTTTTGCGGGAGGGGGGTTGGGATGTGGATTTCCAAGATGATTCATTTGTGGTTGGATCGAACCTAGGAGGACTTGACTACTGGTGTAGTGCAATGGTCACCCATTTTAGTAATGACCAGGTCAAGGATGTTGCTACCTCTAGTGTGGGTAAGAACAAGCTGGTCCAGGGCATTGGAATTAATGAATTCCAGGAAATGTTGGGCAAGTGTATTGGTACATGAGCAGTTTTCCCAGTTAATGGAGGGGTAGATGAAGTTGCCCAGTATGAGAGTGTTAGGTTGGACCCTAATATTCTCCAGGGTGCTTAGGAACGTGAAGTGTGAGTCTTGGGACATGGTTGGTGACTATAGCAAGCTACGACTTGAATCACTGTGTTATCCAATGTTAGCTGCACTTGAAGTATCTCAGATGTGTTACGTTGGGCTACCAGTCTGGAGGTGTGCGCATCCTTTATGAATATGGAAACACCACTGCCTTTGGAGTTTTGGTCCAAGTTCTGGGGCTGAAAGGTGTAGAATGAGTTATAGCCTGGTAGTGCAGAGGTGCTTTCTGCTGCTTTGAACCGGGTCTCTGTTACAGCACAAATGTCGATGTTCTCTATTTTAAGGAGTGCTTCAAGCAAGTGCACTTTTAGATTTAGACTTCTAGCATTGGGCAGCATGACCCTCAGATGGAATTTATTTGTAGCTTTTATGGTGGTAATTTGGTCTTTGGAACACTGCCTAAAAAAGACACTATAGGGGTGGCAACAGCCTTGGCCAGTATCCGAAAGCCCAGGGGAGACAGATGCAGGCCATCTCTGGCAAAGCATCAAGGTCTGCCAGTCATGTCATCCCAGGCAGAGAGATACTGGATCCCCTTAGAATGACACTAGAAACTTAGCCAGTTGTTGAAATCAGTCATTTTCTGCTTATACTGTGGTATCATTCTGGGTGATGGTAGGATGCTGCTCATGGCTAGTGTCATACCCACCTGGGCTACATAATCTGAGAGCTCCTCCATGTCTCTTTTCGTGTAGTCCAGGGAAATATGTCTCAGGTCATTCACACCCACATGTACAATGACAGAGTCATATTTGTACCTGTTGTTGAGGGACCTGAGTGCATACATTATGTGGTGGATTCTGGCACCTGACAGAAAGCTAATTGTTACTTTCTCCTTATTCAACCTAGTGAGTGGGACATCAGTGTGCCTCACTATCAAATTACCTATGACTAGTGTGTTGGTCATGCTGTTTTGCCTTAGGGGCTTTGGGTGAGCGGCACACTGTTTAGGAGAGTTATGTGTCTCGTGATTAGTGTTGTGTTTTGGTGGTTGAGGGCATTTCTGCCTTGGAATTCTTTGCTGTTTGGGTAGATTTTTATTGAGAGTCTTCGCAAAGATGGGTGTGTGGTTGAGTTTTTATGTGAAGGCAGTGCTGGTGTGTGTTCTGGAGAGCTTTGTGTTCCATGTGGTGTGGTGCAAGTGTTGACCTTCTCCTCATGACAAGCTATTCCGATCTTGGCTAGAGAGTGCGTGGCTTCCAGTTTGGATATATCAAGTGCATCTCTCACAAGTCTGAGTGTTGGGAGGTAAGAGGAGAGGCTTGTCAGTGTACATGTGGCAGTTGCTACATTGCCTCAGGATGCCCAAGTTCACCAGGTTAATATGAGAAAGCACAGGAAACTGGCCTTTAGACATGCTTGGAGGAGTGAACATTAATAATAAGTACTGGAGCTGTTTCCTTGTAGAACATTTAGTGCTGGTAGCACTTTTGTGTGCTACAATAATTGTTACAAGAAGTCTGGTAAAGTGCTAAACTAATAAGCTAGTAAAAGTGCAGGAGAGGAGAGGAGAGGAGAGAATTAGCAGATCTAAGGGAAAAATTGAAGAGCAGACTTTGGCACTGCTCAGAAGCTTACAAACAGTCCTGGATACAGCAAATCTGTGTCTGGTCTAGACTAGTTACAGGAAAGGCGGGAAACAAGAGCAAATGCAGGCTTTTAAACCAGAAAGTTGAAAGAGATGGAAAAACTGCCCAAACGGCCAATAAGCTACAATTTCTGGGCCAGAAACCCCCCCTCTTGTGGTAGACAGGCTACCTAGTGCTTACCACTCCCACTGATAAGCTAGAAGGCTTCTGTCCAACACAGAAAGGCTTGGGGGGCTCAGAAGCTTACATACAGTCCTGGATACAGCAAATCTGTATCTGGACTAAACTAGTTACAGGAAAGGTGGAAAAAGCGCAAATGCGGGCTTTTAAACCAGAAAGTCAAAAGAGACGGGAAAACTGACCAAACTGCCAATAAAGTACAATTTCTGGGCCAGAAACCACTCCTCTTGTGGTAGATAGGCTACCTAGTGCTTACCACTCCCACAGATAAGCTAGAAAGCTTCCCTTCAACACAGAAAGGCT
>NC_056737.1:665896026-665926026 GCF_019279795.1 Protopterus annectens
ATAAAAAGATTGTCAATATTAAAACGATCTTAGAAAGGGGTTCTAAATATGTAGACCTATTTGTGATTCATATTTTGGTACCTATCCTTGTGGGACATGTAAACAGTGTAGTTACATCATGGGGACGTCCACAGTAGTATTTAAGCATATGAACAAAGTGGTTGCAGGTAAAGGGCATTATACTTGCAACACAACTAATGTCGTGTATTCAGCATTTTGTAACTCATGTCAACATTTTTATATAGAGAAGACCATTAGAGCATTAAACAAGCGTATTTACAAACATATTGTGGCAATTCGTAAGAAAGACATGTCCAATGCATTAGCTAGACACTCTGTTGCATGTCCTAGCTTTAAGAAATTTTCATTTTTTGTATTGGAAAGAGTTGGCAATGATGTATTTAGTGGAGATTTTAAAACTTTGTTAGAATATCGGGAAACTTTATGGCAGATTTTGTTAAAAGATGACCAGCTTCCTGGTCTAAATGATATGATCAACATTAAGTGTTTTTTACAAGCACAAAAGCTTTAATCATGTTTTTATATTTAACATTGTGATTTCTTTGATGTACTTATTAGTTGAATTGTATAATGTGACTGTTTGAATAAGCTATTTAAATGTGACAGTTGTTATGGGTGTGTTTTCTGATTAAGTTCATTTTTATTAAATCGAACAAAAGCGCTAAGAGGGTCGTGGTGTCTGTTTCCTCCATCTTACTGGCAGTTTTGTTATTTCATAAATCAGTACTCTTTGCTTCAGAAGCTGCTCCATTTTGCTTCAATAAAAGATCTTTGTGAATGTTAATAGCCTGTCTATAAAGCTTTCCCATTATAGCCTTCTCATAATCGCCTTTAAAAATATTGCTTAAGCAAGTGCATATCCCTTTCATATCAACTGCATGATATACAAATCCTGTATATCACCTGCATGCTAACCTGCGAGAAATTGCCCTTAAGATGGGGCATATTGTTAAAGATCCAATTTAATATTCTATTCTAGCTGCTGACATTCTTACATAAAGTGATATTTAGGTCATCCCATTCAGGTCCATTCTTCCATAATTTAGAGAAGGTAATATTGTTATGGCTATAGTTTAATCCAAACTGCAAATATGGAGTGCATTCCAAAAACAATAAAGAAATAATAGATGCACATCTTCCTGTCATAGCAAAAACTTATCATATAGAAAATTTCTAAAATATAGCAGTTTCTCAAAATAATTTTATTTTTCGGTAATCATAGATAAAATGAATTCTCACTAACCCATTTACAAGTCCTCATAAGTAAGTAACTATGCACTTTTAAATTGCATACACAGTTGTCCTTGAAAAAATATAACATGTTTTGTTAGCAATAATTACAGCAATGCCAACAAATATTCTACATAGCTACATTATATTCTGACTTTTTAGTAGTCAATAAAATACATAACTAGTTCCTGTATCATGAAAATTATATGCATCGAGACATGAAATATTTAGTACTTAAAGCATGTGTGTACACACACACACACACACACACACACACACACATATATATATATATATATATATATATACTAGCCACCTTCAAAATGTAATGCATATCATTCAAGAATGAGTTTCACTGATATCTTTCAAACATGCCATAACCTGATTGTGTACTATTACCCAGATATTGCTAACTTTCTTTTTGGAACATGTTATAGCATTCTTTATTGGATCATAAAATTTAATTTCAGCTAACTGTCTGAAATATTCTTGAATGTAAGCCATTGTAACAACTACAGTTGAGACATTTGCAGTTGGTTTCACTACTATGCTGTAATTATTTAATTGTCTAATGGAATGTTGGTTTTCTAAAGATAAGTTATAAGCATAGGATCTTAAATCCTTCTGTTCTTATTTATTTTTCCCAATGACACACATTCAAATGTTGTTGTGGAAGTAATATTCAGTGAGACAAATGCAGGATTTCTTAAAGAAATATCTGCTGTAACTGAATATATATTACTAAAGAAAGTTTTTAAATTTTGTGCAAGAACAATTTTGCTCACATGAATATAAAGAGGAAACCAATAAACGTGTTCCTGCTCACCAGTAGCATGCTTTTCATCTTATTTATTTTCCTTGAAAATGTAAATATGTGGCCTGCAAAAAAGCATCCATAACTCCAGCATCCACACTTTCAACACTAATGTGACTTGCAGCTGTTTTAGAATAGAGTAAACTGTTGCTCGGAAACATTGAGTGGGCATAATTGCAAATGTTTATTTTTTAAATACCTTGTTTTGCCAACAAAAGGCTAATCATTTAAATGCTGTAGTCTATCTTGTTTATACCACCTTCTTTTATGCAGAAAAAATGCAGTTAGAAAGGCTTTACATGTTTCTGAAAGTTAATTTTACCACTTAGGAAAGTAGGGATCTACTTGAAAAAGAAATACCCCAGGATTCATGAAGCTTGTGCCATGCACCGGAGTAGCGTTGGTGATCTAGTGCCAAATATAGCCATCGAGCAATTCAGGTAAGAGCTGTTTCCATGTGCACTACCAGCATATGCCAGAGCTGCGCAGCTCCCGGCGCATGTATGCTAATTACCTCATGTTCAGCAGTGTAGCATGCAAATGAAGGTATATAGCGATTCATGAAGTTGTGCAGGCATAGCGTAAGCATGTAGAAATGTAAACCAAAAAAAATCAGTTTACATTTTGTCAAACATGAAATCAGAGCCATGAAAGCGGACCAAACTTACGTATTATAATGTTAATATATGCCATTGGCTAAATATGTAGCCAATGGCATAAAACAACATGCACAACATATAAAAAATAACATTTAATGTCATGGCCACACCAACGCAAAGTAAAACTGCAGTGCATCGGTGCGCAAATGGGATCACAAGGAAAATATATTTAGATGTCATAAAACTGTAATGTAACTCAATTCATGATATCCCCATAATAGTCAATGGCATGCATGCTACACTACAACCATGGCGCAAGGGTTGCTAAGGGTCTGTGACAGTGTTCCATGCGGTAACTAGGAATTAGCAGTCAATGCCATGCAAATGAGTCAAGTAATACTGAATCGCAAATGCCCCACTGGCGTAAGGATGTACCACAAGGCATAGCATTACAACACCAAGGAGTGGCCTGGAGGTAAACATGACATCAAGAGAGGGGCATGCCACCGTAGCTGTAAGCACATTGGATCATTGCTAATCCATGTTGCATGTTGCTAAGCAAAGCTGCAGGATAGGGGTGTGGAAGTAGCCATAGCTTTGCTTAGCTGAGAGCACACAAGGTAACCAAAAGTTCATGTGAACGTGGATGAAAACGTGCACAAAACCCGGTAAACGGTTGTGTGCAGCGCGCACCACAGCTGAAACAGGAAGGATACGGGAAGACAATAAGGAAATGCTGCAGCATGGTAATTGGAGTACAAATGAGTAATTAACACCTAGAAACTCACAGTGGGCCATAGACAACAGCTGACAAGGCTGCTAGCAGCTACCTGCAGAACAGGAAAGGGGAGGTGCCGTACAGCAAAGAAAAGAGAACTGTCACAGCAGAACAAAGCAAGCTTGCAGTAGATCAGCTACATAACACATTTCCCAACACAATCCTGGGTTGTGGAGGCACAAAACAAGAAAGGTGGCAGCTGAATGCATGTCTGACAATGGGAGGTGAATCGGGTTGAAAATAGAAGTAAAGGGCAATAGATGAATCACGGCAGACAAGCGTAAGTCAACACCAAAGGCCCCACAATAGCAGTACCTGCTGTAAAACCAATAATTAAGATACTCTGCAGCTGGAATAGCACAAACACACTCAATTACACCAGCATCATCCATTGCACAATAGTATAAGGTGTGAAAGCCGCACACACACACACACACACACACACACTTGTGTATTCCTAGACACTCTGCACCATTGGTGTATACAGATGGGGAACTTTTAATATGTATATGTTAGGGGCTGCCATAGCTTTGATTCACCAGCATGTGTTGGAGACTGACGGTGGTGTGGAGGATGATGCTGACAACCATCTCAGGCACCAGAGGAGGAGACGAGTGTTCAGACCCAGGGTAACCTACCAGGGGCTACATGATCTGGAGATAGTAGAGCATTACAGGTTGGATAGGGACATCATACAGCAACTTGTTGAGCTGTGCTGGCCATGCCTCAGAGCCAGAAGTAACAGAGGGGAACCCATCCTAGTGGACACGAAGGTATGGGTAAGCTTGAGAACACTAGCCACAGGTACCTTCCAAAGACCAACTGAGGATATCATGAGGATCTCACAGGCATCAGCATCCAGGATACTCCACCAGTTCCTGGATGCCATGTTACCACATGCCAATGACCACATATACTTCCCCCGAACGCAGAAGGAGTTGGCCAAAAATATGCATCTCTTCCACCATGTGGCAGACTACCCGGAGGTACTGGGTGCAATAGACTGCACGCACATACACATCAAGTCAACACCCGGTGAGCAGGGTAGGCTCTACATAAACTGTAAGGGATTCCCCTCCATCAATTGCCAGGTTGTGTGCAATGCCCAGGGCATTATCATGGATGTGTGTGCTGGCAGCCCTGGAAGCTATCAAAACTCCCACATCTGGCATGCCTCACAGCTGTATCAGGTATTTGCCAGGGAGGACATCCCATATGGCCACCTGGTGGGGGATGCTGGCTATGCACTGGAACCGTGGATGATGACTCCCATCAGAAATGCACGCACACAGCCATGCAAGAACACCATAATAAGGCACACGCAGAAACCAGAATCATCATAGAGCATGTGTCTGGGATGGTGAAATGATGGTTCCATTACTTGGACATAACTGGTGGAGCCTTGCAATACTCTCCAGGAACGTGTGCCCACATCTTCATAGTATGTGCCATGCTACACAATATGATCCTGCAGAAACAGCTGCAGCAGGGACAGAATGGTGAAGGCCCTCACAGCCCACCACCATTGCCAAGAGACCTACAGGCACAGGGGGACTCAGACCACCAACACCCTGTGCTAGCCCCAGTAGGCAGACGGAGGCATGCCCAGTATGCCCATGTCTTGGCAAAGAGGGAACGTATAGCACACACACACTGACAGTGTAGGCACTCATGGACTGACACCCTTCTCCACCTGCACACACAGCAAACATGGATGGCACACACACACACACGACCACCTGTAAAATGTCATGTATAGGTGGTCTACTGTGTGCATCCTACATAGGTAGCCCTCAACTATTGTACACACAACCGCCATTGGCAGAAGGTAAGTCAATACCTGAACAGTAAATTAAGATATCAGCATGTGTCCATACTGTATGTACAGGTTCATAGATACATAGGTAGGTACATGCCCAACCACCGGGCCCACTCATAAGCATAGGCAAAACATGTCTGCTGTCACCACCCCATCACTCAACTAACTGTCCCTCTGTGGAGCAGAGCCACTTGCGGGATCCCTGGGGTGTAGCTACTGTTCACCACCCACTCAGCAAGGATTCCCCGGAGTGTCAGTGAGGGGTTTTGTATAATGTAATCATGGATGTAGTTCCAAATAATGGGGAGTATCCCTGACAGGAATCTTCACAGATGTGTATATGTTACCTTAAACACAGCTTGCATATATAGGTAGTTCTCCACAGAATAATAAATATGTGGAACACACAACCACTGAAATGTGCGTTAATCACCCTTGCACTACCAGTGCCTGCTCTGAGAGGTAAGATATCACTGCCAGGATTAGAACACGCAACCATGTACACATACATTCATCACAATAACATACCACTAAGCTACCTGAGATGTACCAATGGCAGTCATGTATACTGACAGGATAAAACACAAAAGGTAGGAATGCGTTGAAATAGGACAAACCGGCATGTACCCAATGAAAGGTGTATGATATATATATATACACACACACATCATCATATGTATAGAGAGAGAGATATGGGAATATACATATTTTTGTAGATATATAGATAGGTTAACAACATCTACATAACCATGGAGGTACATATAAATGGGATACCTACCACATACCGACTGCTTTACATACCAACGCGCGTAATCCCGAGGCTTAAGGTCCGAAAGAACAAAGTACCGAAACACCAGATCTGCGAGGTGTAATCTCACGATGTTAATGGACAGTTAGTCAGTGCTTCTGGTGTTGTGGTTTGGGTAGGTTACTGTGTGTACATGTGTTTCTTAGGGCTGTAGTGTGTGTAAGCGTGTGTTCTGTGTGTGGTGTGTGTTCTTGGGGGACTGTAATGTGTGGTTGTGGGTTAGCTTTGTGCGTCTGTTTGCGTGACCTAGGATGTAGAATATTAAAGTAGGGGGTGGTGTGGGGGGCACAGACACCTACATGGAGGGTGTAAGGGGGCTTGGCCACCTGCTCATATGTAGTGTAGGATGGTTTGTTTGAATGTGTTGGGTAGCAGTGTGTCTGTGTGTGCATGTGTGTGTTCCATGTTCATGTTACATTCGCGAGTTACTGTCGATGTCGGTAATGTGTGGTATGGGAGTCTGGTTCCTGTACTGTGTGCATCGGAACACTGTGGTTTCGGGATTCTGTAGGTCTCCTGTATACAGCGGTTGGAGTGTTCATATATGTGTATAACATAGACCATAGCAATCACACATTCCGGCACTAACGACCTTTATGAACAAAGGATATGGAGAGTATATGCCTATACACTATTACAAATATGTGCTATGGGCATGAGCCAATGATAGTGTTACCACCTGCCCCACTTTGCGATTGCACTCCCTCCTTGGGTGGTTGTGTCCTGACCAAATATATTAAATGTGGCAAATGTCCTGGGATCGTAGGACATAATTATGTCCTATATGTACTGTAATAGTTGCATACAATAGTTATTTCTGTATCTAAAATACCTACATGTTACAGAAAACAGGATAAGCAACTAAACTGTTACAAGAATAAGCTTATAATTAGGCAAGAAAGGAAAGTTCTATCCCTTGTACTGACTGTAGGTTTGTGTCGGCCTGTAAATTCAGATGTGTGTCCTGAAAAGGTCCCACTATGGTCATATGGAAAGGTGGCAACCCTAGCCAAAGAGGGTCAGTCACCAACACAACTACGATGACTGCAAATACCTATGACAGAAATACACAGCTATCACGTAGCAACATGTTATTACATTCAGATGTATTACCGAAAGGATTCAAGGACTAACATCACCTGCATACCATACAGGAACCACATAACAGTGCCTTAATGAGTCAGCCTGCAATTACCATTGTATTAGTCCACAAAAGGATAGGTGTTCAAATAGGAAAGGAACCCTCACACACATAGCGATTATGTATAAAAGCAGTTCCTACACACCTGCATCTGCTAAGCACACCCACCAACATCACCCCCACACCCTAACATATTACAATACAAACTGTAATAACATCACAAATCATTCACACACTGTACGACATCTGCAGAAGCCTTAACATACCTTGTCAGAAACACACTAACATGACCCTATGTGAAATAGCTGTTGTTATACAATGGAACAGCTGCTGATGTAATAGAGTTTGTTTGCACTAATCCCGTTTCACAGGGTTGTGCGTACACCGGGATGTGTTAGCAATTAGAGAGTAACAGCACAGTATGCTACACTTGTACACCAAATCAAGGATGTCTGTTGAGCACACTGTACACCACATAACAGTTCATGCATAGCCATACGGCCTTGAGCTGACCAAACATCCTTGCCAGACTGAAACATCTGCAGAAGTATCAGGTACAAACAAACCCTGCATAAGTAGCACTGTTCCGAAATATAACAGTTGTACTCACACGTAGAACTAAATCGTCTAGCCATTACACACAGTCTACGGGAGTCATGAAGCTAATATATCTTTGTGTGTCTCCATATAGCTGTTGAAATATATCTCAATAACACATCTAGGCCATCTCCCTTGACAGTAAGGCAAACGGACAACGTCCAAAAGGAGTACTCACTTATACACCAATGTTGCCATGGTATCGGCTAATGGAGTAGCGGCACAGCTGATGTGCATCCAATTAACTACTTTGGAACAGCAATTGGTGGACAGGATACCACGTTACTGATATGTAACTAGAAAAGAATGTGTTATCACACATTCAAACCATCTGTATATACCAGCGGAACATTACAAAGAACATTGAAACACAAACCAAAAAGGATAGAATCAACAGTTAACGACACCTCCACCTCGGGTTACTAATAAGGTATGTAGAACAGTCAGTATGCCTGTATATGTAGTACTATTATGTAGTATTTAAAGTGCACGCAATCCATATAGTGGAAACAGTTATCTTGTAGTGATGTATTGTTGAGCATAGTAACGTTTGTAGTATTTGTGTGTACTGCTTTAGGTCACAAGGCAAACACTGCATACACCACAAGGGATGCTATATAAGGGCTTTGAACAGAAATACTCCTCACCAGCCGATGTCAGTGGCAGGGCTGGTCCAACAAGTATGTGCTATAACAGGGGATAGTATTTGTTGATATATTGTAACTGTAGCCATATGTATGGGTGTATTACAGAGAATAACATGTGGAAGTTTGGGCCATTGTGCAAGTATGATTTGCATTGTGGGATATTGTACCAATAACTGTGTAATGTACAGAATGTACATAATTGTAGGCAGATATGTATTACAAGCTACATAGCATTACTGTAATGTTAGGCACACATTAGTTATGTCAATTGGCATTTACAATACACAATAACAGGATACATTTGTCTTTTAGTGAGCCGACAGTTTATTAGCATGATAGCAAAGTAAAATGGAAGAGCTATTTAACTATCCATGCACATAAGACATGTAATATGTGCAAAGGTAGGTACTAGGCTGTCTTACCAAGGGTATCTGTAAACCTAGCTAGTGTGTGTTGGCTTTCGCCACCCCCATAGGTTGGTTTCCTGTGCCTCTGAATGCCAAAGCCAATAGTTCCCTGTGTCTCTGTCCAGCAGCCATTGCAGTGATCCCCGGGGTACATGTCTGTCTCCCATCCACACGTCAAGGGCACCCTTGAAGAGTGCTCATGAGGGGCCCTGCCTGATGTACATTGGAATCATGTTCCAAAGCATAGGGAGTGTCCGGGTCAGGAATCTATCCGTCCAGCACGTCCTACTCATCATTGTGGTTAGGTGTATATCCCTAGAACATGTGGCTCTCAGGGGCTTCTGTTTAGGTGGAGCATATCCAGCAATACAGGGTTGGACATGGGCCTTGTATGTCAAGCAGAGATCATCTGTGAGTATGTGGTATGCAACTGAGTACAGCTGGAGTTTCGTAGGTTGGGCTGCATAGGTCATCTGTTTGAGGTCAGTAATCCTCTTGGTGTGGTCTTCCAAGCTGTTGCAGTTGTCTTGTAGGTATATCCCAAATGGGGTGTTGTATCCTTTAATGGGTCTAATATGACATGTGTAGAGTCACAGTGGCCCCTCTGATCTGAATGTGAACCCATTAGAGATTAGGGGGACCATGTAGAAGGATATTCTAACCACCTTGTCATTATGGGTATTGAAGGAGAGATTGCTATCTACTGGGGTTCACGGATCCCATATTACCTTTTCTGTATGTAGCGGACTAGCACCTATGTGGTAGTCCACGGGTAATTAGTTATATCCAAAGGGGATGAATATGCACTTTTAGACATTCAGCTTGACAACATGATATTAACACCAGGTATCCGTCTCAGTGCAGCCCTTCCAGAGGGTGTCTGTAACAGCTGGAGAAACAATTATGTCCCCTAGTTTGCAGTCGTCTGCAAACCTTTTCAGCCAAAGCCCTCCTGTGCTTGTCTGTATGTCAGAGACATATATACCGAACATGAGGGGTCTTAGGACTGAGCCCTGGGGGACGCCAGTTGTAAATGATATACAGTCGGACCTAGGGTATGCAACTCCCACTGTGTGGGTTTTGTCTGTGAGCCACTTTGCAAACCATCACATGACGTAGGGGTTAATGTTCAGGCGGATGGGTATGTTGATAATACCAGAAGGAGAAATGATGTTAAAAGCCTATGAGAGATCTAGGTAGGCTGTGTGGACCTCCTTACCCTCATCTAATGCCTTGGTAACTGTCTCTAAGAAGTCCACCAGGTTTAGGAGGCATCGTCTGGCCGTAACAATGCCAAACAGGGAGGGGTCAAAGATTGGGAGGTACCCAATGTCTCTGTGACAGTGATCCATGATGTGCACCATAGCATTGCAGAGCAGGCTAGTCAGGCCTATAGGGAAATAGGTCCTGTGGTCCATTGTGGCGCCACCTTTGTGGAGTGGGATAACTGTTGCTGTGTGCCATTCAGGGGCACTATGCCTGATGTGAAGTTATTTTTGAACATGGTGCATAGTTGGGGAGACAGTACGATCTGAAGTTCGTGTAAAATACAGCCTGGGATGTTATCTGGTCCCATGGATACTGTGATATTGCCTTTAGAACATGCAGCTTTGAGAGGTATCTGCCAGGATGCTGCCAGTATCAATTGTTTCTGTAATGTTCATGCCTTTGTGCTGTAACTTAGAGCAGATCTGTTTGTTGACATTGAGATATGTGACATAGCTATAGAATGCTTTGTGGCTGTTGTTGGTATTAGTTGCATTATAGTTTTCATAGCTAGCTTTGAAGGATCTTATAAGGGATCTCACCTTCTTACTGAGGCTGGCCAGGGATCTCCTCCATGCATGGTACTGTACTCTCATTTGCAACAGTGTCTTCCTCCTGAAGTACAATATGTTTATGGCAGGGGACCACCAGATTGATTTAGTTAATTAGGAGTATAGCTTCCTGGTTCTGTTTGGGATAGCACAAGCCATACACTCCTGTAAGTGCTTATAGAGTGCATTTGTGTAGGATTCAGCAGTTGTAACAGTACTGTCCATCTGCATGAGTGTCATGACGTCCACCACGTCTGTCTTAAGAAGCATGTAGTTGGCCTTGTAGACATATTATACTGTGGTTCCCTTAATGGGGGGTAGGTGCAGGATGTGGATATCAACGGTGTTCAGCACATGGTCTGATCAGACCAACGAGGAGTTGGCTTCACGTGTGGAGCACCAGTCACTCATGTTGGTAATGACTAGGTCTAGGATATTGTTGCCCCTGTTGGGTGTGTGGATATGTTGAGACAGGGCATTGGTGTTTATGAATTCCAGAAACCGTTGAGCTAATGTGTTGGTACACGAGTACTTTTTCCAGTTAATGGTGGGGTAGATTCAGTGAGACTTATGTGATGAGTGTGGTGTTGTGCGACTGACTGTGTACCTTCTCCACATGGCAGTCAGTGTCAGGCTTGGTTGGAGAGACCTTTACCTCCAGTTTGGCTAGATGAGTGATCTCTCACAGGTTGTAGTGTTGGGAGTAGGTGGAGAGGCTTGTCTGTGTACAACATTGCCTCAAGATGTCCAGATTCATCAAATAGGTGAGAACACTGGCAGTTGACTCTTGGACATGCCTGAATATAGAACTACATTCACCTAGATAAGTGAGGAAAGTGAGTACAAGAGCTACATTACTCTCAAAAAAGCAAAAAAAAAAGCAAAAAATAAAAAAGCAAAAAAAAAGTCCGCTGGCTTTACCATAAAGGGATGATCCTCTGATTGAATGTAGCACAAGTTGTGGAAACCAAAAGCATAACCAAAACCACCAAGGCAATGGAAAAAACTCCATTCAAAAACACAGACCTTGGCCATTTTTGTGGATACCAAGTTAAAGCACTTCTATAGTGAATACCCTCATATACTTACTGATTATTGGGATTTCCTGGTTAAATTTAACACAGTTACATATCATGAAGAATTTACTTTTATAACCATTGATGTGACAGACCTATTTTCAGTAATACCACATGATATAGGTCTATCTTGGTTTGAACATATGTTAGGTGAATTTGGATTCTTAAGCAATAATGATTTTAGACTAGTACTTGAAAATATGGAACTAGTGTTAAAAAATAATTTCATTTATTTCCAAGGGGATATTTACCATCAGATAGGTGGGGTGGCAATGGGGTCTTCATGTGCCCCCATCTACGCCAATATCATTATGCTTTATTGGGAACTTGAGTATTTGTTCAAATCCCATTTCTGGGAACATGTTGTAAAATATTTTCGATTCTTGGACGATATTTTTATTGTTTGGAGTGGTACACAAGATCAAATACAGGAATTTATTGGATATTTACATACCACTACCAAATTTTTGAGGTTTACTTTTCAGCATGACTCAGAAATGGTCAACTATTTAGATGTCACAATAGTAAAAAACAAAATTAAGAAACAATATGAGTCAAGGATTTTTAGAAAGGAGTGTTTTTCCAACTCATATGTACACTTTGGAAGTGACCACCCCTTATTTTTAAGAAGAAACATCATCAAAGGCCAAATGATCAGGGCTTCACGGATGACAAGTGACAACGTTAGGTGTATTGAGGAAATGAAAATTATAGAAAAATTATTTATAGAGAGAGGGTATCCATTGAAACTTATTAAGAGTGTTAAAAAAGAAATCTTGAAGAAGAGAATGAGTCATTTTCCACCACTTTTACCAAGTAATGAATTCAGTTATATAGGAGGAGTGGTTGATTTTAGGGAAGATAACAAGGATGGAATTAAAGAGAATGAAATACCCAGGTTGACTCTTACATACTATAAAGGAATAAGCTGGATACAAAAAGGTATTAATGAGATTTGGAAGGTTTTTTCGAAACTCAATACTAGTTGTGATGTTTTTCAGCAGACAATGAAGTTTGGTTACAGGAAAAATACTAATTTTAAAAAACTTTTTGAGACAAAAAAGGTAGATGGTATTGGTGGAGCACAGCAAAAAGTGGGGACGCACAAATGTGGGAGATGCTTAGTGTTCCTTCATTACGGAAAAAGAACTTCTATTAAGGGCTACAGGTGAAAAGTTGAGAAGTAAAGGGTACTACACCTGCCAAACCAAAGGTGTAGTTTATTTAGCACACTGCTTGGCATGTAGTAAATACTACGTTGGTAAGACCGAACGTAGGTTAAAGCAACGTATTTACGAACACATGAGGGACATTAACAGGGGTAATGACAACAATGCGTTGTATAGGCACACTACTACATGTAAAAACACGAATATAAAATTTTGGGTTTTAGAAGAGGTTAAGATAGGAGATAGGGGAGGTGACTGGCAATCCCTACTTGAGTATAGAGAACTAGTGTGGCAACTTAGGTTGGACACCTGTGGTCCAAATGGGATGAATGACCATCTCTCCATTAAGCCAGCACTGAGGATGTTGGCAAATAATCCCAAAATGAATTAACGTAATTCCAATTGGTTACATGATTGGCCTAGGCTTTTATGTAACTAAGTTTTTTATGTATTTGTTTATACATTTTTTATGCATTTTTATGTAATTTTTGTGAATTGTTGCTTATTACTGTATTAATATATTAACAATTAGTGTTGGGGGTTTATTCACTTATTTTTATATGCCTTCATAATTCTCCATGGTGCATTTTAATGATAAATGACCTGGTTGATTTCACATACATTTCTATACATGTATATATTTTTTTGTATATATGTAATTTTTCATATGGTATATTGTTTACAAATATTGAGTACATTATACAATAATTCAAACAATTTTATACATAAAGTATTGGTTAAGGTTCTATCTATGGAAACTTGCACTAAGTGGGAAGGTAACGAAAAATTTGTGAAAATTATGTTGTTGCTTTAACACAACAGGCAATTACAAGTGGTAATTAAGTTAATAACCAATGAATTTAAGTTTTAGCTAGTATTTAAGGGAGTTGAATAATCTGTGCATTGGATTCTGATGAAGTCGAGTTATAGTAGATGAAAGCGCGCTCAATCCCGATTCTGTGTTGTGGCTGTTACGTTTGTATTAAAACATTTTTTACTTGGTTCCTGTCGAGTGGTACTGGAGTTTTTTCCATTGCCTTGGTGTTTTTGGTTATGCTTTTGGTTTCCACAACTTGTGGTACATTCAATCGGAGGATCATCCCTTTATGGTAAAGCCAGCGGACTTTTTTTTGCTTTTTTGAAGTGGTCTTTTGTGGAGTATTGAAGGAGCTACATTACTCTACCAAGTAAGAAAAGTATGTACAAAACCTGTTCACCCTTACCTGTAGGTAATGAGGAAGATTGAGTGCTATAGTAATTATTAGCTTACGTAGTGTCTACAAGTCCTGAACAAGTGCTTAGCATGAATAAGCAATCCAGATAGGGTCTTGGATAATATAAACACACGGCCCCCTTCCCCCAACAGGTACACAAGCATATATCCATGTACACCACAGGGCCCCTGTACCCACAACTATGCAGGTACAAGCTGCACTCAGTCTGCATGGGACCTGCCCACATCACAGGTTGTATCATACACATATGGCAAAACAAGATGCTCTCCACGTATACATCATGTAAAACATAGCTCCATGTCAGGTTGTGTACACACTGAATGTTGCACACAAACAGGTAACACAACCCACAAAGGGGGAGACACCACTAATAATGGGAAGTACTTTACTACTACCCTGCTGAGTCTGGTCTGGAAGGCCATGAACCTTGATCACTTAAGTGATGTCAGCAGTACAGATGTATATGACAGTATGGTTGATGTCAAACTACATATCATAACCTTGCCAGGTCATAGGACATCATCACCCATACTGTGTACCACCTACACTCAGTATACTAGATGTACATTCCTATGTCACAGGAGTGTTTTGCAACAGGACTGCTGGCAGAACCAACACTACAGAAGGTGTCTGAATAATACGTGATCATCACACCAGTGGCAGCTACAGTATGTCAAGGTTAATGAATTTTATTCCCCCTCATTGTAGTCCATACCTCACAGACAAACAGAAGGCATCAGCCTATTGAAGTATGCGAATGACTATGACCTAGGAGCAATAGCTGACTCGCATTGTCACCCCTATGTTAATAACCCTGTACCCATGAACTACCACCTAGGCAGTGGTCAACATAATGGACACTTGTGTGTGAGGGATGCAGCTGGGCAGTTGTCTTTCCTGTGATAGCTATGTCACCACACCTGTCAGGTAGTCATATGTGGCAACCCTAATAATGATAGGGTGCCATTCATGAATATAGAGATCATTGTCCAGCCATACAGAACATACGAGTGGCCCATATCAGATCACATATTTCCTTTAAGGGGTATTGGTCATGTGCAGATGGCCTACACCAGCCTTCCCATTCCCCATCTCCACTATGTAGCATGATGCATACCCTGAATAAATCCATGTCCAACCCAGTGATGTTGGACATGCTACACGTACTCATCCTGATCTCGAACACATACTTCATGGACATCCACCTAACACATGATGGACAGATCCTTGTTAGTCCTGCCATACTATGCATTTCTGTCCGTCAAAGCTGCACATCACTCCCCTCACAGATATGGTGTTATGACCGCATGGTAACGCATGGTATATGTATCATTAACCCTGTGGATCAGTAATGTGGCACTGCTCCACCTGGCCCCATAGACCTACCTGTCGGCTACTGCCAGGTAACCTTTCATCCTAGATTCATACATGGCCCATGGCATATAGCCCACTAGTTGACTTTGACTGTACATGCTATAGTTGATATCCATCCCTGCAAATACCATCTGGCTAGCCAGTGGCCCGTGTGTATCACATGTGCAACACAGGTGATACATGGCAGGATGTTGAATCACTGTACAGTGCCATGTAGATGTATATGCAGAACACATACATGTAAAACCTTATGTAAGCATGTCTGCAGGGTCACAGGTCATATCTGTTAAGGCAGTATAAGTCCTTATATGTGACATATACACTGCATCAAGGTCGACTGCATTAATGTGGACACATCCGGCCATGTGCTGATAGGTAGGAATGCAAGTACAGGCAAACAGACATGCCCACATCAAGACAGCAACCACATGGAGTATGAGCAATGTAATCAGGTGACACACACACACAAATAAATGGTGATAATATCCATTAAAAATTGAGTGTCACATGTGTATGACACAAACACGTCAGTGTCATGTAGGTTTGCAAATACAACTATTTAAACTGAATTAATGCAATACATATGTATGTTCAGCTGTAGCTCTGTATGTCTCTGTGAGTTACTGTGACCTGTCTCCATCATTATGTCTTCCAGGTATGCCATGTGCAAGGCTTCTCTCTTTTACATGCTTGGAGAATGAGGCCCTCATCCCATACCTACTTGACAATCACAATATCCTGTTCAGCCATGAGCCACAGGATGCACAGCAGCGGGAGATGCCCTGTGGATGGAACTTTGCAGGAGAGATAATGATGTGGGTGGCCACAACTGCACATACCAACAGGTGCACAGACACTGTACAGACCTCATTAAATGGGCGAAACACCATGCAAATGCAATCATCAGGGAACGAGGTGCAACAGGTGGTGGACCACCAACCCAGCCCCCACTCACATGTACCAAGGAGCTACTGGCCAACCTGGGGACACCTGCAGAACATCATCCACAAGCCTTAGCTGATATTTTGGAGGTGGGTGTCTCTCAACCACTGAGCCTGTAGTTGCCTGGTAAGTCAGTACTGCACCTATAACAACTATATTCCATATAGTTGCATGTTTCACTGTACAATATGTAATGTAACATCATATGCAAGGCATGTATACACACATGCCACATACTATAGTATGCTACTCTGTGTATGCACACATGTGCATACACCATAGTATAGTCTAATGTACTGGTGTATGTGTTATGCACATTGCTCCCTGTAGCCTTTATACAGAGGTGGATTATGCTCATACTGCTGTGTTACTCCTATTTAGGTACCTTTGGCATTCTGCTGCAACAGCAGCCCTTTGCAGGTGAGAGTGTTATTATTTATCAGGCACCGTAATGCACAAATCTATCTGCCATGTGGCCATTCACAACATGTACACATGATGTATGGTCCTGTCACAATATACAGGTCGGACCTGCAATGCATCACAATGACTACCCATGTGCAACACTTGCAAACTATGTAAATCATCTCGCTGACATGAATCCTTACAAACTTTATTACCAGATGTGTTGACAGCTGTGCATACAATGGTGGAGGTGCTGTTCACTTTAGGGACATACAACAGATTTGATCTACACATGTGATGAATATAAACAGTACTACACAGTGGGCTGGAGTATGGCCAGCACACAGGTTTCACCGGTGTGGATCATAGCCCTGCTATGAATGCCACACAATGTGATGTGCTATCTTGACATGTCCATGACATCTATTGGCCTGGCTGCTACACTGCCTACCTAACCTGGAAACATATCCCACATACCACCCTTTATCTGCATAACTCTGTTGTCAGTAGAGCATATATGTCATATGGGACAACACAGACATGTGAAATAGATGCCCATCACAATAATTTGGACAACACATGTACACACATGGCCATGGAGGATGGCCAGAGACATGTAGCAATGCACACAGTAGATGTGTTGTGCTTGTGTGTACACCCTGTCATACAATGGCAACACATGGTTCAACCATGGCCTTTGTATAATGGTCATAATGTAGATGTGGAACACTAGACATCCTACAAGCCTGTGCACATCTTGTGTAGGCGTAACATCAATCCACCACATAAGATGTGTTGAACATCTTGAGGGTGTTGCAACATGACAGCAGTCACCTGTACAGTATCCACATCAGGCCACAGATACAGTACATTCCCATTGCTGGTGTTGGACATAAATGCCATACTAGCTCCTTGTGTGTGTGTGTGTGTGTGTGTGTGTGTGTGTGTGTGTGTGTGTGTGTGTGTGTGGTACACAGATGTCATGTGGGACATGGTGTACCAATGTGTTCACCATGTCTGGCCATAGTTGCCAGGCTGCAGCAATATGGTTGCAGATGTGCAGTGGTGTCATCTGTATACCCATTAGTGACCTGTGTCACAACTTCCACATCATGGTTTAGTGTGTATACACCTTAGTGACATGGGTCACATTCCACAGTATATATGTATTGTGTCTGAACACAGTCATGGCTATGAACCCTGTCTGTAACTAACACTGTATAGCACTAGAGACTCCTCATGATTCCTTGCAATGGCCATGCACATCAGCTAAATTTGCAGTATATCTGTAGAGTGGACAGACAACACTGAATTGGTACACCATTGCCCCACTGTATATTTGATAGGACACCATTGTGTTCAACATGTATGCATGTCATTCCACACATCAGCAGATCATATGTCATACTACATGTGATTATCAAGGTCATATGCCACACATCAGGCAGGTGTACTGTTAACCTGTGCTGGTCAACATGGTGTAACACAGGGATGTATGCTAACCACTACTATGATTGTGTAATTTGCATGCCTGCTGCTATGACACATGCATGCTGTTGTGTGCAACCTAGGGATGTATGATAACTACCACTATTATTGTCTGTGCTGCATGCCGTCTGCCGTATCACATGCATGTTGCATGCCTTCTGTCATATCACATGCGTGTGTGTGTGTCTATTGTATAGATTGTAATGTACAGTTCTTGTCTGCCCTCACAGATGATGTAGGTGCATTGCCCTCCTGCATTACATCAGATGTTAGTGTCCCCACAGATTCTAGCAGTGATGATGAATGTACGATTGGGACACAGGCAGCATTGTCAGGGTCTGAAACTGTGCCATTGGTTGTCATTCCATCTATATCCACCTCATCCCCGCACACATCCCATACCTGCACATACCCCATCACCAGTGGCCATACAGGAAGGACAGTTGGCACATGGTAGCTTAGAAAAGGAAAATGTGGGGGCTATGGAAGTTGTGCCTGCACACCATGGTGTCAGCCAAACTACTGCTGGTGCCCCTCACAGGCACATGGCCAGTGCTGCTCGTAGGAGGACCTCTGGCCAACATGCTCCTGCACGACAGAGCACAGCAGCTGGTGTCACCAGGCACGTGTTTCAGGCTGTAATGGAGGCACAGGCACTTGCTGAACAGCGCAACAAAGAAGATCAGAGGCTACAGAGTGCTGCTGTCCATTCTTTAAATAACAGCATCCAGGCAATGGTAAATGCTCAACAGCAGATTGCTGATGCTTTGGATAGATGGTTGGGTGACTTGGTTGGAGTCCTTGACTGTGGCATGACAATCCACAAGTGTGAGCTGTGTTGGAAACATCTGGTAGGAGTGAGGCATCGGGCACGTGGACGTAGGTCTGCTACATCACCTGTGTCAAGTCTACGTGTACGAGCTACCTCACATGCCCACTCCCATAGTGGTGGTAGCAGCGGCAGTGCATCTGGTGCTATGCTGTCCACACCACAACACTGCAGGCCACATGCACATGGCCAGGGACAGTCCCAACAGGGACATGGTTCCAGTGGACAAGTGATATCAGACAGTACCCAATCTGCACCTCTGTCGGGTAGTGCCCGTGCAACCCCTGACAGGCACAGGTCACATATCCGTGGCCAGACACCGTGAACTGTAAAACCTTGCCTATACAGTCTGCAGCTGTCAATAATATCCCTGTGTAGGCCAGACACATAGGAGAACTGTGTGCATACATACATGCACAGACTGGACACATATGTAGGGCACCGTAACACACACATGCATAACATCCACACACACCCAATTATATCAAAGGCCCAAACCCACACACATGATGTCATCCAATGGTGCATCCTAGGCCTCTGGCAAACATTAACACCCTGTGCATATGATGATGCCTGTGCCGCATCCCTGACATCCACACCATCGGTGCAGGGACATGTTCATATGGTCTGATGCACAGGGTGAACAGACTAGGATGATATGTGTAGTTTACAAATGTTGAGGACTGCTGACAAGCAGCAGATATACCATGTAGTACAGGTGTACAATACTGTTAACAGTATGTGTCTTGTGTAACAACAGTAAATCCATGTTGGTCATGATGTTTCACGTTACAAACACGTCTACCGTTCCAAGAGCATGATAGCTTGTATATTAAGCTACTGTGGCCACAGATGTGACATCCATAAAAGGTGACATCACAGGTACAGTTACATGGGGTGGTGAGGTAAAAGAGTGGTCTAGCTGATTACAAGGGTAGAGGCCAGTGGGAAGTGTGATGCCTCAATGGGAATCAGTAATTCACGTTCCCATGACAGGATGCCAACACACAACTGCACCCACACACTCAGGTATTGACAAGCATGTATTCAGTGACACTGTAACACACACACACACACACACACACACACACACACACACACACACACACACACACACACACACACACACACACACACACAGCTTCACTGACACAATAACACACACTCGCACACAGTTGCTACTGATGGGATGAGGACCCCTGCCTATGTGCAAATCATCATTACAGTACTGTGCACCTACATGACACACCACAGAGAATACACATGTACAGGCAGTCAGTACGGCCTAAGACGGGGACATCAACATGGATAGTAGAATGCATTGCCTGGATGGTGGGAGGGGTCTTATCAGTTCAGTATGGTAACATACATCCTCACCCTAGGGACCAGTCAGCCCTACACACACACACTGTGGCATTCAGTAATTAATACACTTATGTCATGCACATGCAGACACCTCACATGTGTGAGATACACGCCCCTGCCTATGTCCTGCTTTCTACATTTCAGTCTCTACAAATGTGTACACTAGAGTACAGGAGAGTGAGTAACAATTGAGATGTATTCCCCACAATACGTGACATATATGGACACACACGCAACCACACATGCCAGTACTGTGAATCTCAGACCTGCCTAGCTCATGTTATGTATGTCAGACGTACAGCAGTATTGCATGCGTTACAAACTGTACTGACGCTTCCTGTGCCAACAGTGCTGATATATGCACTAGGGATGTCATATCTATTAACAGGTATCAAGTGATTTACCTTCGCAGTCACCCTGACCGCTGTCTAAGTTGTGTGTTGTCCTTCAATTAACAAAACCATTGCTTACCGGTTACACAGAGTATTGTAGGATCGCTTGCGACACACCTTTGAGCTGTCCACAGCAAACATCCATCTGCAAAGATACCCCACCACTTAGTTATTTCAACACATCTGTCCATACCTGTGGTACATCTTTGTGTACATTCAGCATATCACCATATACAGTTGGCAATGTTGAGGCTGCATTGCAGTTGCATGATGTACTAGGATACATGCCACCTGCATACATCAGCAACTGCACACGCATGTTATCTGAATGCACAACACTATGTGTACAGGTGTGTAGGTCTTACAGTCCTGACATTTGATCATGTTTGTAAGCATTGCAATTGGTGGACATGTGAAATGACATACATGACACATGAACTGTTGTATGATATGATGGGTGACCAGTACAGAGGGGATGTTACCTCTGTCAACATTGACATCACATCCTATGTACTGTTAGTATTCAGCAGCCATGGACCTACATTCCATGTGCATGTGGGTAATGACTGTATCCACCTGTTTGCACAAAGGACTACAACAGCTATGCTATTTACAGGTATGTTGTGTGTGTGGCATGTACATACCCAGGGCAGGTACATGTATGTCATATCCATACATGAGGGTGTGTACTGGTGTACAGCAACAGACATCTGCTAATGGTGGAAAGTACCGAGGGCCCTTGGTAGTACAGCTGACCTGGTCACAGACAGTGGTATCATTGCATTGCATAACACATGATGCAACTGTATCAGTACATGTGTACTGTATACAGTTGATGTAGAGCTTAGTACAGTAAACAGGTCAAGGGTCACATGGTGGTGTACTCATCTATGTCATACAACATGTATGGTTGCGTGTTGGTGGTCCGAGGGCATGGTGGTGTCTGCGGTTTACATCCTAGAATGCAGCATGTGATACTGTGTCCTGCACATGGCCCATCTGTGATGCCTTTCATGGGGGGACTGGTCAGTACATGTGAGTCTCCTTTATGAATGTGGGTACACCACCTGGAGTGGTCCGTACCTGTGTTATGGCCCAGATGTCTGGTTCTGAGGTATATGGTGGTAGTGCTAGGTTCTGAGGTATATGGTGGTAGTGCTATTGTGCACTACAGAGACATCAGCCAGGTGTTCCTCAATGCACAGATATCAGCACTCTCCATTGTTGGATCTACAGTGACCAGCTGTGAATATGGACGCTACACATCTAGCACTGTTGTCCTGTAGGTATATGGGAGTTAACCTGTGTTTAGGACATTTGCCTTGGAATGGCACTGTGTGGGCAGATACTACTTGGGTAATATCCACACTCCCTTGCATCATGGATGCATGTGATATGTGACAAAGGCCTGCCTATTGTCAGCCATGTCATCCCAGAATGACAGCTGATGTTGTGTAAAAGACCAGTGTCAAATATATGTAGAGCAGCGTTCCCACTAACAATGACAACTACTAACACCAGAGCCCATTACAATGTGTTCTTTACATCTACCTGTAATAGCATGGCCACTGTGGCCCTCCATATTTAGCATCAGAGTGCATCCCAGTCAGCCCTGTGCTACTAGGAGTATGAGCATGCCCAGTATATCCTTGTGTAGATGGACACATAGTAGTGTATTCCGAGCAGCCTTGTGCTACTACGTGTGTGAGCATGCCCCCTGTGCTACTAAGTGTATGAGCATGCCCAGTATATCCTTGTGTAGATGGACACATAGTAGTGCATTCCGAACAGCCCTGTGCTACTAAGTATGTGAGCATGCCCAGTGACACCTTGTGTCAGTTATGTGCCTCTGTGTATGGGCATGGCCATTGTAACCCTGTATAGTGGTAGTAGTCGTCCATTCCATAAATGGGCATACTCCAGGTCAGGATGGATTTCTACTTTAAACACACAGGTTTACAGGTTATGTACATCTTAACTGCTAGCATCCATGATGATGTCCGCATTCCCAGATGGTCATAATGGCAGCCTTGACATGTGTAGTCTGTGTGGCGCGATTCGTAAGTATGTAGTATTGTAATAGCAATCTGTAAATCGGCAGGTGTTCCATACCTGACACTGGCATGTGTGTGTGTATGTCTTTCCCCATTTGCCGGTGAACTCTAAATTGCTTTTAGACTGCCCACGCTCCATACATTTGTTATACCCACTGTTAGCAAGGCCAATGATGTCACCCATCTACAAATACACCTGTGGGAGAGCTGTGCCCCAGTAGTACATTCTGTAACTGTGTAATTCTGTAGTGTGATAAAGTAGTGAGGTCAGTGTTCTAGTCTCCCACTTGCCACGTGTGTCCCTGAGGACTGAGTAATACCTTTATACTGCTATAACTAAGAGATGAGCGATGCACCACACCATAAAACGTATCTCAACGATTTATTCAGAGCTTCTGTTTAAGAGATTTGACTCACTGAGTCTAAAATGTAGTAGCAGCCCCACATACATTTCCTGGACATTTAGACTCAGTGAGTCAAACCTCTTAAACAGAAGCTCTGAATAAATTGTTGAGATATGTTTTATGGTGTGGTACATCGCTCATCTCTTAGTTATTGTTGTGATTTTGCTGAGCAAGCTTAAACGGAACATTCTTCTGCCTTTTTGTTGACCTTTATACTGCTCACACTCCATACATTTCTTATACCCACCATTAGCAAGGCTGATGATGTCACCCATCTACAAATACATCTCTGGGAGTGCTGTGTCCCAGTAATCTCGGTAGCACGTTCTGTAACTGCATAATGCTGTAGTGTACTAAAGTAATTAGGTCGATGTTCTAGTCCCACACTTGCCATGTGTGTGTCCCCGTTTGCCTGAGTAAAACCTTTATACTGCTCACACTCCATACATTTCTTATACCCAACCTTAGCAAGGCAGATGATATTACCCATCTACAAATACACCTCTGGGAGTGCCGTGTACCAGTAATCTCGGTAGTGCTTCTGTAACTGTGTAATATTGTAGTGTAATAAAGTAGTTAGATCAGTGTTCTAGTCCTGCACTTGCCCTGTGTGTCCCTGTTTGCCTGATGACTGAGTGATATTTTTATACTGCTCACGCTCCATACATTTCTTATACCCACCGTTAGCAAGGCCGATGATGTCACCCATCTACAAATACACCTCTGGGGGTGCTGTGTCCCAGTAATCTCGGTAGTGCATTCTGTAACTGTGTAATGCTGTAGTGTAATAAAGTAGTTAGGTCAGTGTTCTAGTCCCCCACTTGCCATGTGTTTGTGTCCCAGTTTGCCTGAGGACTGAGTAATGCTTTTATACTGCTCACGCTCCATATTCTTATACCCACCATTATCAAGGCTGATGATGTCACCCATCTACAAACACACTTCTGGGAGTGCTGTGTCCCCATAATCTCAGTAGCACATTCTGTAACTGTGTAATGCTGTAGTGTAATAAATTAGTTAGGTTGGTGTTCTAGTCCCAGACTTGCTGTGTGTATGTCCCTGAGGACTGAATAATGCTTTTATACTGCTCACGCTCCGTACATTTCTTATACCCACTGTTATCAAGGCCGATGATGTCACCCATCTACAAATACACCTCTAGGAGTACTGTGTCCCATTAATCTTGGTAGCACGTTCTGTAACTGCATGATGCTGTAGTGTAATAAAGTAGTTAGGTCGGTGTTCTAGTCCCACACTTGCCGTGTGTGTCCCCATTTGCCTGAGGACTGAGTAATTCTTTTATACTGCTCACACGCCATACATTTCTTATACCCACCGTTATCAAAGCCAATGATGTCATCCATCTACAAATGCACCTCTAGGAATGCTGTGCCCCAGTAATCTTGGTAGTGCATTCTGTAATTGCGTTATGCTGTATTGTAATAAAGTAATTAGGGTGGTGTTCTAGTCCCACACTTGTTGCGTGTGTGTGTGTGTCCTGTTTACCTGAGGACTGAGTAATGCTTTTATACTGCTAACGCTCCATACATTTCTTCTTCCCACGGTTATCAAGGCCAATGATGTCACCCATCTACAAATACACCTCTGGGAGTGCTGTGTGCCAGTAATCTCAGTAGTGCGTTCTGTAATGGCATAATGCTGTAGTGTAATAAAGTAATTAGGTCAGTGTTCTAATCCCACACTTGCCGTGTGTGTGTGTCCCTGTTTGCCTGAGGACTGAGTAATGCTTTTATACTGGTCATGCTCCATACATTTCTTATACCCATCGTTATCAAGGCCGATGATGTCACCCATCTACAAATACACCTCTGGGAGTGTTGTGTCCCAGTAATCTCAGTAGTGCGTTCTGTAACTGTGTAATGCTGTAGTGTAGTAAAGTAGTTAGGTTGGTGTTCTAATCCCAGACATGCCAAGTGTGTGTGTGTGTGTGTGTGTGTGTGTGTGTGTGTGTGTGTGTGTGTGTGTGTGTGTGTGTGTCTGTCTGCATGAGACCAATACAGTGCTTTATAGTATTCGCTGTTGCGTGCGCCCAAAATGCGTGTTGCTGCAGTCTGATACAGTAAGGGTCTGTATACAGGACATGGAAAGTGTGTGTTTGCCTGTCAGAGGCTGTGTAGAGGTGGCCGTGATTGTCTTACCATTGGACATGTTTGGGAGCGGGTTTTGTAGTTTTCCTATATAGTATCCATCTTATGACACATTGGCCACCTCACGAGGAGTACAGCTGTCAGTCAGCCATGGCACTGTGTTGGCAAGCCATACCCATACATCTGGCAAAAGGCTGGTGAACTAGGTATGCAGCCCTACTAGTACCCGGTATATGTCCCGCACCCATGTGCCATGCACATACAACCTTGCCTAGTATATCCCACTATGTTGCTAGTAACATGCACATTGAGGACAGATAGGCATGGTGTGACTGCAGTGGCCTGCAGAGGACATGACACCCTGTACAGTGGTACAATAGTCACATATATGCGGACATTGTGCCTTCACTATGTTCCACACTGAATGGCTGCAACATATGTGGTGCCATCATATGTGATCCACTAAGGCCAGACAATGCTGTACAGATGTGCCCTGTATGGACCCATGCCACTGACACTACAGAATACCTGTCCATTCTATCCATGCAGGTGCAGGGCCGACCTGCTCACGATAAGCAGGTTTCGCCACACGAGGCCAGTATTGGCATATCGGGATATAAAAGGCTTTGTACACTACATGTGTCTGCCAAACCAGGTACACCTGTACATGTCACTGTACAGTACTGTGGGACATGCACATCCCAGGCAATGTCCATATGAAGGACTATCAAACACAGACATGGCATACATTGCAAAGCTATGACCCTACACATTGGTAACCAGGATGTCAGGCCAGATAATGCAGTACCCATCTGTGTGGTACACTGCAGACACCTCACCCCTGCACTGCACACCATTGTTGGGTGACGCAATGGAAATGATTACCCCTCACCCAGCCTTGTACAGCCATCTTGCACAGCCAAACACTACACACCCATGGAGCAATGCATACCTGCATGACAGCACTGGCACCCTGTGTCTGCGTGTGGGCTGTGATACTCCCAACCACAGTCACTCCCAGTATAAACCTCATTGGCATACCAACAGTTGTCAAGCACTTTCACATGCCCTAGCCCATAAAACCTTCAGATATCCCCTGTGGTGCATGTGGTCCTGTGCATTACTGCGGTGTGGCAAACTAAGTAGTTACATTGTGTATTTGCCACCCTGGCAAAGGTGTCAATGTGTGTCCATTGGAGTGTGGTTGTGGTGACAATGGCATCCGTTCATGTGGACTGACATGTGCCACACCTAATGTATGTCTACTATATCTGTTGCAGATGGCACTCACTCACCTACACACATGTTCTTACAGCACTGCAACATGCCACCTCTGTGGCACATGTAGTAACGTCATGCACATGTAATACTAATGAGTAGTCAGGGGTTTGCCCCTGTACTATTCAGCATGTGGGAGATGATGCTTATGGTTAAGTCTCCAAGCCCTTCCCTGGGGTACATTGCCTGTCCCGCACACACACACACACACACACACACTCTCTGGTGGATGTGAAGGTGTACACCTGCACAGCAGCAGCATTAGTATTGTAACAGATGGAAATGGTCAGGTGATGGCCTCTGCACCTATTGCAGTCCTCCTCTAGCTGATTGCATGTGGTACAGCTGTGATGGTGTTCCCATAGCCATCCGCATGATAAACACAGTACACTATCTAGGGAAACATGTTATTATCTGGCCATGACAGTCGCTGTGAGTGGTACCTGGATGTGGTGTTCTGACACGGCATCGCAGATGATATCTGGATGCACCTCAATCATTTTCCACACTGGGAAAAAGCCTAATGACAGGAGGGTGATGTGCCACACAACTACAGCATGTAAGTGTTGCTATGCTACATTGAGACTACTGCCTGTTTAACATGTGTGTGTGGTAATGGCTATTCTGCATGCTAAAATACAGAAATGACAGTACTCTGTTCATGAGGGAACCCCATCTGCAGAGCCATCTGTGAACAGGTCAGTGTGTGCAACCATTTGTTTCCTGTGTTACACACTGAACACACTTCTATGCACAGCAGAAGCATGGTGTGGGGATTGCAGACAGTACATGATGATAGGGATGTGTTACTGCCATCGCATCCCTGACTGGACATGTGTCACATGAGACAGTGGTATGACTGACACTGTGTGGGATTCTCAGTGACAACCCAATGATGGGCAACTGTTCATAGCTACAATCACATGTCTACTACACATTGTACAGTTGTCATGCGGTACATATGCATGTGTTGCACTCCCTCTGCAAATGTATACCATCTGTTGTGTTGGGTTGCTGGTGATATCTATGCATACTGTCATAGGTAATCCTGTATGCTGTTGTCTATCACTAAGCCATATGTGGGTTTAAAATGCAACACCATAGGCTGAATGGGTTGGTAGGTCCTGCCAGATCCTCCTGTCCCACTTCAGCTGACCATGGCACCGGGAATAAGCATATCTGGGGCCCAGCCATTAACATCAACCTCTGTTGGCTCTGCACCACCTTCTGGTGGTACCACCACTGAGGATGGAGCATGTCCCCCTTGGGAGCGAGACCAGACAGGTACATATCTGCTGTCGTGCAGTCCCGGACATGTTGCTTAGGTGGCTCCCTAAGGGGTTATGAAGCCAGATATGCCAGTTCAAGGGCAAAGTTTCACATTTACAATGTGATGCTACCACTCCTGGACAGCCACCAGCACTGCCTCCTTTGCAACTGTGTAGGTGCAGTGGCAGTTGCCCATGACTGGAGACCTCCGTCCCACTGTTCCCATGGGCTTTTGAATGCTGAAGACCCATCCCCATCCCGGGTGTATCCCCCCACATGTGTCATATACCAACCCTGTATGCTGTAAATTCTGTTCTCCTACCTATCCTCCACAGCCATACCTACACTCCTTCTCCAACATCTGACACTCACCTATGGACACATAAGGCCATTCGGCTCCTAAGAAACCATCTGCCCTATACATAGCTGTCCATTACACACACATGCCCACTGGACACATGAAACCCTTGTAATATGCATCATAACATACTATTGTTATCCTCACCACTGTCCCTCAGGTGCACGGTCTTGGTATGCACATCACTCCTACATGGTCCAGGTACACATGAGGAGGACGACCCCATTGTACACAAAACACTACCGGTCCCTCTATGGTTATCCATTTACCTTTATCACGATGATGATGTTGCACACAGCACATTGAAGGAGTACTGTTCACACATAATGATTGGACAGGTACTGTTGTGTTAATGTACATTACATGCACAGAGTGATGTATACAGCCAATGTACAACTATCTGCGTGTATGACTGACACATGTCTGTCTGAGGGAGTCTTGTGATCACATAGAGCAACACCACTACATAATACAGGCGTTGCTGGTGTTTCCCGTTTCATTCATTTGTAATGCTTTGTTGCCACATGGTCTGTCCCTGATACATCTCTATATATGTATGTACCTATATGCTGGACATAAACACTCACATGTACATCTACATGATGGGATACATTCTTATACTGTTGAATGACTGCGCTGTATGATATCCTCTGGTTACAGCCTCTTATGCTTGATTAGCCTCTACATTGCTTAACCAATGCAATACTCACATACTGGTAGCCAAACACGCTTACACCTGCTCAATCCCACACTTGCTAACGCACTGGCATTGGTGCTTGCATCTGTCACTCACACACCTGGGTGTGAGCGAGGACCACAATATTACCATGTGATGCCTATTACATCATACTACATGACTCCAGTATCAGGATTGGCCACCCATTAGGTGACAGCATCGCATTTGACTGTACAGAATCAGCGGCCTGTCCAGTGACACAATCATATTTGTGTGTACCTCATACAATGTGCTCCTACCTTGAGATGCCTATTACATCAGAATACATGAATACAGTATTGGAAATGGATGCCTATTAGGCGACGGCATGGCGTTCGACTGTCCGGAATCAGAGGCCTGTCCGGAAAATCATTCATATTCGTGTGTTCCTCTTAGGCATACCTTGTGATGCCTATCACATCAGACTACATGACTACAGTCATAGCTGACCTTAGGCATTGGCCAACTAAGCAGCCGCCTAGGGCACCGCTTTAGTGGGTGCACTTTACCAGTATTTATTTAGTGTAGGTAGACCAGGATGGGGGCACTGGGTGGTGTGGTGGGGGTGCTGTTGTGCCCTCTGCATAGGGCACCAGTTGACCTAAGGCCACTCCTCACTACAGTATCGGGAATGGCTGCCCATTAGGCGACCGCATGACATTTGACTGTACGGAATCAGCGGCCTGTCTGGTGAGTCATTCATAATTGTGTGTTCCTCTTACAATCTGCTTCCACCTTGTAATGCCTATCACATCGGACTACATGACTACAGTATCGGGAATGCTTCCCATTAGGCGACGGCATGGCGTTCGACTGTATGGAATCAGCGGCATGTCCAGTGAATTAATCATATTTGTGTGT